>NW_019268518.1:4810017-4869113 GCF_002738365.1 Cucurbita moschata
AAAAAAAAAAAAAAAAAAAAAAAAAATATTTAAAAAGCTTCAAGAGAGTAATGATTTCGTAGAAGGATATATAAGGGAAGTGAAGATGGATAAAAACCCAACCATAGGTTTGTTTTTATTATTATTATTTATCCAATCCTGGGAAACCTGGGGAACCGGTCACATGTAGAATTTTGAAAAAATAAAAGAAAAAGAAAAAGAAAAAGAAAAAAGGGTGGAATGAAAAATGAGTCGAATCTCCAATGATTGGGGTGAAGGAAAGGGTAATTAAATAAATAATAAAGAATAAAGAATAAAGAATAATAAATATGAGGGATTTTGGAAAATGAAAAAAAGCTGCTATCTCTTTTGTTACGTATCAAAGTTGATGGATTCCACTCCCATCATCATTCAATCTAAATTCAGATGGGATCTAAAGGGTGGTGGTGTGGTGGAAGAAACAAGAAAAGGAGTGGAATTAGTAAATTTTTATCCAAATATCACCCACTTCCCCCCCTCTTCTCCTGCTCTTCGCCTTCAAAACTGTTCCCAAATAAACTCTCTCTCTCTCTCTCTCTCTCTCTCTCTCTCTCTGTAATCTCTCTCATTTCTCTCCCACAAAAAGCACTTCATAACTCAGAGTAGTCTCTCTCTCCTCCTCCTCCTCTCTCTCTCTGTAATCTTTCTCTTTTCTCCCCCACCGATACAAAAAGCATTTCACAAGTCACAGAGTAGGTCTCTCTCTCTCTTTCTTCCCTCTCTCCCTCTCTCCCTCTCTCTCTCTTCTCTCCCACCAATACAAAAAGCATTTCATAAGTCACAGAGTAGGTCTCTTTCTCTCTCTTTCCCTCTCTCTGCTTCTGTAAGCTTCTCTCTCTCTTCTCTCTCTTCTCTCCCACCAATACAAAAGCACTTCACAAGTCACAGAGTAGGTCTCTCTCAGTCTCTCTCTCTCTCTCTTCTCTCCCACCAATACAAAAAGCACTTCACAAGTCACAGAGAACGTCTCTCTCAGTCGCTCTGTTTGCTTAAGTTTCCACCAAAAGTGAGTATCGTAGCACATCCAAGGAACTTCACTTCTACTTATAAGTTCCTTTCATTCCTTCTACAATCTCCATTTCTCACCCAATTCCCTGCAACCAAACACTCCCTTTCTAGAAAAAAGAAAAAAGAAAAAAATGATGAACACTTACTGTTCTTCCCTGCAAGCTGAAGAAAACCCTCTTAAGTTACTGTAAGAATTTATGATCTGTTTGGGAAGATGCTGAATTAAGGGTCGAGGATAGAGAGTTTCTAGCAGAGGAAATAATGGAGGAGATGGAGTAAGTTCTTGCTTCAGGTAAGATTTAAGCATCAAAAGCACTTACAAACAGTAATGGAAGAATGATATGCAAATTTTCTTCTTCTTCTTCTTCCTCCAGTTTACTTCCATGATGAGCAATAGTTTAGCTTTGATATGAGTGGCTTTGAAGTAAATCTCTTTCTTCTTTTCCACTAATCATGAATATCATGTACCAATTATGAAGGAAAATCCACTTGTTCACCCAAAAATGACATCCTAACATACACCTGTTTTTGTTTTTGGTTTTCCTTTGATTCATATCTTTTCATCCCAACAACCACTGATTTTCTGTACACTATATATCAACAGTTGATATGGAACTGTATTGTTTTTCCTTTCATGACTACAGATGTTTGGAGTGTAGGTGCCACGAAGGGTATTGATCGAGCGGACTCGATCGTAGATACTGTGAGGATTATTCTCAATCTCCCCAATGGAGAAGTTCCATGTTTATTCCCTGTTGATCTTTCTTTTGGTTTCAAGTCTTTTTGTTTCAACTCTGTCTCTTCCGATCGAGACTCGAGCATTGCTTCGTTTCAAAGAGAATCTCAAAGACCCGGCAGGTTTTCTTCATTCTTGGATTGATTCTGAATCCCCTTGTGGGTTCTCCGGTGTTACTTGCGACCGGTTTTCCGGGAGAGTTGTTGAGATTTCGTTGGAAAACAAGTCGCTTTCTGGTGAGATTTCTCCATCTATTTCTGTTCTGCAAAGTCTCACAACACTTTCATTGGCCTCAAACCACATTTCTGGGGTACTTCCTTATCAACTGATGAACTGTAGCAATCTTAAAGTACTGAATCTCACTGCCAACGAAATGGTTGGGAGAATTCCTGATCTTTCTCAGCTGAGAAATTTGGAGGCTTTTGATCTATCTATCAACTTTTTCTCTGGTCAATTCCCATTCTGGGTTGGGAATTTAACTGGATTGGTATCTCTTGGTCTAGGTGAAAATGAGTTTGAGACAGGTGAAATACCAGAATCTATTGGAAATTTGAAGAACTTAACTTGGCTATATCTAGCGAATGCTTATTTGAGAGGAGAAATACCAGAGTCTCTGTTTGAATTGAAGGCAATACAGACATTGGATCTTTCAAGGAACAAACTTTCTGGTAAACTCTCCAAGTCAATATCCAAGTTGAAGAATCTGAATAAGCTTGAACTTTTTGTGAACCGTTTGACTGGAGAAATCCCACCAGAGATTTCGAACCTTACCCTTCTGCAAGAAATCGATATTTCGGCAAATAATTTCTACGGGGAGTTGCCTGAAGAGGTCGGGAACCTGAGGAATTTGGTGGTTTTTCAGTCGTATGAAAACAACTTCTCTGGAAAGCTTCCTGAAGGGTTTGGAAATATGCAGAATCTTACTGCATTTTCCATCTATAGGAACAACTTTTCTGGGGAATTTCCTGTGAATTTCGGCAGATTTGCGCCTCTCGACAGTATTGACATATCAGAGAACCAATTTTCAGGTGATTTCCCCAAGTTCTTGTGTGAGAATGGGAAGTTGCAGTTCTTACTTGCTCTGGAAAATAGATTTTCAGGTGAGCTGCCACTTTCTCTAGCTGAGTGCAAATCACTGCAAAGGTTCAGAATAAGTAACAATCAAATGTCAGGCAGGATTCCAGATGAGGTTTGGGCTCTTCCTAATGCAAAAATGATTGATTTTAGTGACAATGAATTTACTGGAGTCATATCCCCAAACATTGGTTTATCAACTAGCTTGAGCCAATTGATTTTGCTAAACAATAAGTTTTCAGGTAAGCTTCCATCAGAGCTTGGCAAGTTGACAAATTTAGAAAGGCTTTACTTGAGTAACAATGACTTCAATGGAGAAATACCTTCTGAAATTGGTTTTCTCAGGCAACTTTCATCATTACACCTGGAAGTAAATTCTTTGAATGGATCAATCACACTGGAGATTGGGAATTGTGAAAGACTTGTGGACATAAATTTTGCTCACAACTCTCTTAGTGGCACTATTCCATCTTCATTTTCATTAATCAGCTCTTTGAACTCTCTGAATCTCTCAAGCAACAAACTTACAGGGATAATCCCGGAGTACTTGGAGAAAATGAAACTAAGTTCGATTGATTTGTCGGGTAATCAGCTCTTTGGAAGGGTTCCATCCAGTCTTCTGGCAATGAGTGGAGACAAAGCATTTTTGGACAACAAAGAACTCTGTGTTGATGAAAACTACAGAGAAAGGATAAAAACAAGCCTGACTACTTGTACTGGAAAGCATAGTCAAAAAGGGGTGCTAGAGGATAAACTTGTATTTTTCAGTATCATAGTCTCCATCTTGGTTTGTGTATTAGCAGGGCTAGTGTTGGTAAGTTGTAATTACTTGAAGCGCAGTGAGACAGGCTCAGAGACCAGTCAGGAAGGGGATCAACAAGGAGCTCCAAAATGGAAAATTGCATCATTTCATCAAGTGGAAATTGATGCAGATGAAATAGGCAACTTTGAAGAAGACAATTTGATAGGGAGTGGAGGAACGGGAAAAGTTTATCGGTTGGATCTGAAGAAAAACGGCAGTACGGTGGCTGTTAAGCAGCTCTGGAAAGGAGATGCAATGAAGGTGTTGGCAGCAGAAATGGAGATTTTGGGGAAGATAAGACATAGAAACATCTTGAAGCTCTATGCTTGCTTAATGAGAGAGGGATCTAGTTATCTAGTTTTTGATTACATGATTAATGGAAACCTGCGTGAAGCACTTCAAAAACAAATCAAAGGTGGGCAGCCTGAATTGGACTGGAACCAGAGGTACAGGATTGCCTTGGGGGCAGCAAGGGGAATTGCTTACTTGCATCATGATTGTTCACCGCCTATAATTCATAGAGATATAAAATCAACAAACATACTTCTAGATGGAGATTATGAACCAAAAATAGCTGATTTTGGAGTGGCAAAGGTTGCAGATCAGTTTCAAAGTGTTTCAGAGAACAGCTCTCTTGCTGGCACTCATGGTTATATTGCTCCTGGTGAGTTATTCTCTCCAATCAGCCTCCCTATTTTTCCCCCCACTAGATATTACTTGATGCACTTGATAAACAAATACTTCCATTGATGACCTTTCTCTTGCAACACTTGCAAATTTCTAGCCTAATATTCATACTTCTAATTTCATTCTGATCAACTAGGCATTTTTCTCCTTTTGTAAAAAGTCGCCTAAAGTTCAACTTGTTTCTGCTCTACAGATACAGATGTATTTTGCTTGTTGTTTAACATCATCATAATCAAGTTGAACATGAAAATAATATTAACTAATTCATGCAACTTTCCTCTACAGAGCTAGCATATACTCCAAAAGTTTCAGAAAAGAGTGATGTGTACAGTTATGGTGTGGTGCTGTTGGAATTGATTACTGGTAGGAAAGCAATCGAAGATGAATATGGAGAAGGAAAAGATATTGTTTACTGGGTTTCAACACACCTCAATGAGCGTGATAATGTTCTCAAGCTTCTGGACGTTAAAGTTGCATCTGAAGTCGTCCAAAATGACATGATTAAAGTCCTGAAGATTGCTGTACTTTGCACAACAAAGCTTCCATCACTTCGCCCTTCTATGAGAGAGGTAGTGAAGATGCTATTAGACGCTGATCCTTACTCTTCTTCAATGCCCCTGAAAAACAGTTCAACTAAAAAACATTTCGTTTAGTTCATCAATGAGAATGTAAGATAAGTCTTTGCCGTAACGATCAAAGTACTCAAGATTTTTGCTGCTGCAATCAGAGTCTTTGCCATCATATAAGACCATAGCCTGTATTCAATTAGTGAGTTCTGGAGATCTCCCACAAACTCAGACCTTAGCATAAAACTAAGGATAATATATTTGTAGAGCTCATCAAATGAAGTGTGTATAAGAGAATTTTCTTTCCTGAAGACTGTTGAAGTCCTATTCCTTCACATTTAAAAAGCGAAGTTTCTTTTATACATAACTACAACATTGATGCAAAAACATTGTCCAACTTTCAAGTTGGAAGTTTCACATCAGATAATTTCCGAGGCCCATAAGCGAAATTTATGGTGTCCATGATGCGATCACTCCCACCGTAATGACAAAACATGGAAGAGATCCTGCATTTGTATGGTAAATGGTATCAGATGTTAGTTTTCAACAATCCATCCACCAACCACCTCCCTGCCAGCAATGGTGTCCGGTGCCAATATCCAAGGGCCTGTTTACAACAAAATATGTTAATAGTTTCAATCCTTACAAACAGGTTTCTTTGATTTGTTACACACTTCTAGAAACGTGTGTTAGATCCTATAAACCATTCCCTTCTGCACAAGGAGCTCTAGTTGTCCTGCAAAAATAAGACAAGACAGAAGCACATGGGCAAGAGATTGGAAAAATCAGAGAAGACAATGGAAAACTTCTTATTGGGAGTGCATATTAAGAATGTAAGCATACGAAGATACCCATCAATATCTTCCTATTACAGTCATAAATTATGAACTGCACCCACCACCAAACAGTCTCAAATACTAGGCATTCATTATTTTGGTTCCTAAAATTCTCAACTCATAACATATTTATCCTAATTATAAGACAAAACGTCTCAACACGCAGAAATAGTTGGAGAGACAAGAGACTAACAGAACAGACTGTTTTCCCTTATTTGGTTTGTTCTCAAGTCATGATTTGAATTCAAAAGAAATGCTGAGAGTCTATCAAAATGCTAGATTGAGTCAAAAACCTCAGTATTATGAATGACAAGACATCTAAAGGTAAGGAAGCTTCTCAAACTATTTTTCAATTTAGCTCAAGCAAACTTATTACACTATTAAGAATTGATTTATCTCAAATATACAAAAATTGCAAATAAACAGTTCATGATAGGTAATTTATCGATCCCTTGATGCATCAAAATTGCACCAGTAATCATTTTTTCCATTACAAATAGTCAGACCAGTTTTCATTTAACGCCTACCATACAAATCATTAAATATAATGAAATAAAAAACCTATGCTTACCATAAAAATTATCGAAGCAAACGAAATGGAAAAAACCCTAAGAATTTATCACTCTTCTTTGAAATTCCATTTCAATCATTTTATTGATACTACTACATTGGGTAAGATGAAAGTAAATGCACTACAAGCTTTTCTGGTCTCAAGCCACCTCGTAACACTACATAATGATGTTTTCTCATGTTTATTGCTTTTGTACAGAGTCACAGTAAAAATGTAATTAATAGATAAGGCTTCCCTATCCACCGAAAAAAAATGATACAAAAAAGATCCATTTCGCTGAGTATGTAATCTCACAAACTCAAAAGGGGCCTAACCATGCTGCAAGTTATCTATGTGGCTAGAGATCCTATAGCAGCCTTCCGTTGCTCTAGAAGTCCTGTTAGCAGTCTATCTATTTGATCAAATACAACTGCCTTTGGCGCATTTCCATTCACCTGAAAGGAGGAAAAATAGTTTTCGAGTACTATACTGATGAACAGATGCAGAACAACCACAATTGATACTATACAAGTCAGTAATGTTCATCATTTGTGATTTCTTTTGGACAATAAAGACATTTAGACCTTATTTGATAGCCATTTTATTTTTTATTTTTTGTTTTGAAAATTGTGTTTGAATTTCATAATTTTTCTATCATGGATTTCATCTTTCTTTAGTTAGTTAAATTTTGAAAACAAAAACAAGTTCTTGAAAACTACTTATATTTTCCAAAAATGTATGCGGGAAATATCATTTATATGCTTAATTTTTAAAAAACAAAAAATACTCTGTGAGGCAAAAGGAATGAAAATTTATCAAATCCATAGAGTCTTTACTAATTCAGATTCTCAAGTAAAATAAAGGCATTTACCAGAGACTTCTTCCAGAAATGAAAAGAATAAACAACAGGCTAAATGCACAGGTACATTTCTCTTGTTCTTTTTTCGTTTTTTGAATTTCTGTTTTCCCCAATAAGGGGAGTGATGGTCGATGGGGGCTAAATTGCATACCTTAACTGTTACATCTTGATACAATGAAAGAACATCCTCCAGATTCTGGTGGTGAGTCTGCAATCTTAACCTCACCTGAAACCCCCAATGGCAGGGAACACAGTCAATATTTCAATAGCGCAAGTGCTCAGAAACAGGCAAAATTATGGAGATTAAGAAGCTTGCCCAAGAATGATCCAAACAAAACCTTGTTAAATATACACACCACCATAGATAATGGTTTGAAATGACAGACCAAAATAGATACAGTGTTAAAGAAAATACCCTTTCTTCAGTATCATCAAAGCGCTGTGTAAGTCTGGCAGCAACTTCTTCATTGTCGGGAGGAAAATACTTCAAGTGATATATCTTACCAGTAACGGGATCCAGTCTTCTTCCAACAACTCTCTCAACAAGAATTTCTTCGGGGACCTACAATTATAAACCGAGGTTGCTGTAAGTTCTGGTCTTGAAGATGTTTGTTAAGAGTAGACCATAACAAAAGCTATGATCCCCGTGGCATAGCATACAATGCACATAAGGTAGTGAAATTTTCGTAAAAGTAATGCTAATCCACTTAGACATCATCAAAAATTCAAAAAGCCACAAATCAAGATAAAAATGCGTATGCAACCCAAATCAACCTACCGACATTAAATTTATTTTGCTTTTTTCTTCTTTTTCCTGATAGAAACCCATGTATTAAAAAACAAAAAAGAACCAGTACTGACACTCCTCAATCTTGGCAATTCAGTGTAAAAGTGCAAGTTTTGAAACTTAAATCAGCATCATTGAACAAATCTTACTTCAAGAAGAATGAAAAGATCAGGCTCAAAGCCAACTTCCTTAAGAGCATTTGCTTGAGAAGAACTCCTAGGATAACCATCCAAGAGCCAACCCTTTTCCTGAGCATCAGGTTGTGACAGCCGCTCCTTTACCATCTACAAGATACTGGCAGGCACATTACAGACGAAAATTACCACATACGAAAATAATAATATAGATTTTCCTACCAGCGCAACTATTTCATTAGGAACTAATAGTCCTTTCTCCATGTAATCTTTCGCTCGCTTCCCATTTTTGCTGCCACTATTGACTTCTGCCCTGAGTAAATCTCCAGCAGCGATATGCACCAAACCATACTGCACATAGGAGAATGACTTGATTCAATCTGCTATTCTCCAGGGGAAATAAAACATGAGAAATTTATAGAGCATAAACAAAGATTGTAGGGCAATAACAAAAATTGAAGTATGAGCACAGACAGGGAATAGGTTTGGTCAAAACATATAAGACTTCAATGGAGATATAGGCATCAAGAAAAATGGAAGTAAGCCTACTAAAGTGGAAACTGATCATCACATATCGATTTACAGTTGATACTTGTTTTCCCCAAATAAGGAACAGCCACAATAGTGTTCAATAGTGAATTATATCATCTTTATCCTTTTCTAATAGAAAAGGATAAAATGGAGAATAGCTCAAGAATCTACTTTCTTAACTCAAATCTACCCTCTCCAAATTCCTTGACTTTTATTTTTTAATATCTGGGAGTATTCGGGCCCGCTTGTGGGAACTTCAATTATTCTCACGGAACAACCATCTAACCATACTACATTATCTTTCTTGATCACTCAGCTAACTCATTTCCCAACTCCAAGAAGTATTTTCAAATATTCTTCCTAGAATGTCCATGTAACGGTCCAAGCCACCAATCATTATTGTCTTCTTTGGACTTTTTCTTTTAGGCTTTCTCTCAAGATTTTTAAAACGCGTCTCCTACATATTATCCTCTTTGGACTTTCTCTTTTGGGCTTCCCCTCAAGATTTTTAAAATGCGTCTCCTAGGGAGAGGTACATTACAATTCTAGGGAGAGGTTTCCACGCCCTTATAAAGAATAATTCTTGTTCTCCTCCCCAACCGATGTGGGATCTCACAATCCACCCCCTTTGAGGTCTAGCGTTCTCACTGGCACTCGTTCCTTTCTCCAATCAACGTGGGATCTCACAGTCCAAACTCTAACCTCTTTTAGAACGGGCGAGGGGAGAGAATATTAGGGAAAGCATCTTCAGTACACACCACGCCCTCCTCTTCTCGGCAAATTATCCTAATCAGCGGAGTTTAAAACATATGAAGCTGATAGCCTCCAGATTAAGATTTTACCTCCTCACAAACAATGGCGACCTAAATTCTCTGTCGGAGAAATAGATATATGCAATTAGCATAGCTTATTGTCAGTGAGGGCCAATAGAAAAATAGAATATTTCGGAGGCTCGCTTGTTAATGAAATTGCTTACTTTCCGAGTAATAAGTTCGCATTGTGTGCCTTTGCCTGAAGCAGGAGCACCGGATATCTTGATTCTAAGAGGCTCTGGCGTTGCACGCGCCGTAACCTGCCAGCATATACAACCAAGTTCAATCGACATAAACAACAAACCACTCAATTTCCAAAGCGTTATCGGGGTTAAAAGGAGTGAATCCCACGATCATATCGGCACATTGTAAATTCCGCCACTAAAACGTGTTTGATTGTAAATAAAGTTCGAACTCGAAGTTCTTCCATTCCCTAACTACTAGCAATTTCATATCGTTTTAATCACCCGGGAGTTCACCAAAATAATAATAATAAGTCAAAAGCCGCATTCTGTTCTCGTTCAATCCGACTAATTCCACCAACACTAAGAACATTCACCAAAAAGATAAAATCAAATCGACTCAAATTTAGATTAAAAAATTGCGATCAAGTCGACTTAAATTTAGATTAAAAAAATGCGATTAAATCGACTCAAATTTAGATTAAAAAAATGCGATCAAATCGACTCAAATTTAGATTTAAAAAAATGCGATCAAATCATACAGTAAATACATGAGAAATCGTAGCTTTCGGATACAGCGAAATATCCAAGCACGGTAGACTTAGGTCTCGGCAGTGACGAGTAAACGAGATTGAATTGTTCGAAACATAAGGCAAATGATTCGGTTGCCGTTGCCGAGACGACAAGAGTCGATTCGGACAAGCAAACGCTGTGAAACTCGAATAATAGAGCGCCATGCTTCAGCTTCCTCCGACTCACTCTCCGCTCAGCTCCACCGCTGTCCGTCGGAACCTCCGGCACTCAGCAGAAGCAGCTTCACTAGAATCACTCCAGTGAAACGCCGTCGATCTTGATCTTGATGTTATCGAAGCGAAGTGACCGCCACTTTTCCTCTTTGTTTTCGTCCAAAAAACTCAGCTTATTATTTGCTTTCCATTTTTGGATGTTTAATCAATTCTTTGGTCACTTTAATCAACTTGGAGTTGTCGTTCCTAAGTTTCGAAACTTTAATTTGATTCGATATTGAAAGAGGGCATTTTTGGCATTTCACACGTGATCAATGTATTTCACGTTTTTTTGCTTTTATTTGTGATTTTTATTTTTATTTTTGTTAGTTTGAGAAATTATATATTTATATATATATATATATGTACAATTTAATATTGAAATTTAAAATTTTAAAAATTATATTAAACATTGTATTCTAATTGTTTTAATATAAATTGTACATTTATTCAATAAAATAATTATTTGAAATTAATGTTTTTTTTAAATATATATAAAAAGATACGAATAAAATTAAAATAATTCGATACCTACAAATTTATTTATTATTTATTTATTTTTAATTTGGTCAAGATCTCTAAAAAAAATAATTTTTGGTAGGGATAGAAATTGAAATGGTTTCAAATTCAAGGACCAATGTGTAAATAATTTAAAATTTGAGTGATTAATTAGAAATACGAATCCAAATATTGAAGTTAAATATGTACTTTAAACGATAAAAAAAATATATTTTTTTTCAACTAATATAAAAAAAAAACTAAGAATTATTTTAAAAAGATTAAAATCATTTTTAAATATGTTCATAATTATTCAAAATTAATTATTATAATATAAAAATGGTTATAATTCCGTTTTGGACCCTAAATAAAAAAGGAAATTTTTGCATGGATGAAGATTGAAACGGATTTTAAATTCAAGGACTAAATTGTAAATAATTTAAATATTTAAGGACTAATTAGAAATACAAATTTAAATATCATAGGTCATTTATAAGGATAAAAAAATATTTTTTTTAAAGCTCGATCAAATAAAAATTAAAGACATTATTTTTTAATAATTTAAAATCATTTTTTAATTATTATTAAAATCATTTTTGAATATAATAAAATTTATTTTAAAAATCTTGGTTTTTTATTTATTTTATTTATTTTTTATTTTTTAAACACTAAAATTTAGCCACAAAAGAATGGCGGCAAGGTTCGAGATGCGCGCGGACTAGTCTTTCTCGTGGGATATGAAAAAGCAGAAGCCATCGAAGACTCTATTCCCAATTCTCGTTCCGATCACGCAGAATTGTTTGATCACACATGGCTAGGTTACCGACGACCGCCGCCGGAGCATTAACGTCGTCCTCCCCTTCCCTCACAACCACTGTCGTCTTGGCCAACGGATCCTCTTCCTCTCAGCCACCCGAAACCCTAGTTCTCCGTCTCAATCGGAAGAAGAAGAAGGTCTCGTGGAAGGAAGGCACCGTCGACAACGAGTTCATGCAGAAGAAGAGCTCCAAGAAGTGCTGTATATTCCACAAGCAGAAGCCCTTTGACGAGGACGACAGCGACCAGGAGGATGACCACGGGCATAATCATCACCACGGGAATGAAAGCCCTTGCTGCTCTAGGGGAAACGGCGGGGACTCTTCAAGTAGAGTCAGTTGATAATTCAGATTACGTTGTAAAGCTGATGTTTCGAAAGGTTACTGAATTCGTGTTTTTGTTTTTTCTTAATCGGTTTGACTGTCCGATCATCTAATTTACATTTTTTCTTTTGTCGAAGTAATCGATAACATTTGCTTCTCGACGAACGATATGTTATCTATCCAATCGAGGGGTTTTCCCTATAACTCGAATCGTTATAGGTGGATGTATATTGGTCACCGTTTCACCGTTGAATGCTCGTGTTTCCTTTATCATTATCGGTCGTCTGGATCATCTTTTACTAATTATTGATTCGTTGACTTGAATTTTCTCTTTCTGCAATCTATCTCGTTGGATAATCGGCCTCTATTTTTCTGTTTTCATTCTCGTTCGGATAGTTTGTGGATTTTCGATTGAATTTCGATATCAAGATATCGGATATAATTGTGCAAATGGGTCTTGCAGATTATTTCCCCTGTTAACTGCATCTTGTTTCTTTTCCTGTAGTATTCACGAATATGGTTGGTATAGTTTTAGGGTCCTGTTTGCTATCCAAGTTCCTGCATCGAGACACCTATCAAGAAAATGAGCATATGAAAGATTAAGAGTGCCATTTTTAGTTTGAGATGTAGAAACCATCAGAAAACAACAACCGATGCGAGTTTGAGACCAGGATGAAGAATTACTGTAAAATCATCTCTTCTGTGTGTGAGATTCGAATGTGCACCAATGAAAGAAGCACTAACTAGGAGGTAAGGTGTAGGATGAAGGGCCGGAAAAGCAGACGTCTGCTGATCTATTTTTCAGGGACTCGAGAAAGATCGTCATTTTCATGCCTAATAGTAAGCTTGAGGCCTAGAATCCATTTGGTATAAAACTGGCCTTGGGTAGTTTTGAAATTCATCATCTGTTGAGTGGTTCAAGTCTGTGCAGTAGTTTAGTCTCTGTTTGAATTACAGCTTTTATTTTGTATAGAAACTGATTATGCTTATTTCTTTCCTTCAATCTAGGTTTTCATTAATTCCTGAAGACCAGATATTGTTGTTTGCTCTGGTAATTAATGATACTGATATCTTGCTGTTCATATCTTTATTGATCAGGTATCCCTTTCTTTTTTAATTTTTTTTAAAAAACTGTTTCTTGCTGTCTGATAAATTTCAGCCATGTAATCACTTTCCGACCAGCTGGTACCATCAAAGTTGTATTTATCCCACTGACCTTTTTATTTGAAAGTCCTCTTCTGTAGACGGTCGTTTTCAAAGAACATGATCTGGATTCGTTGGTTTTTGACCGCATCTCCATGAACTCTTCCTTATTCCTTCCTTCAACCTGAAGAGTTGAACAAACTTTCTTCGGTTTAGGCGGAATGGATATGCTTTTTGGTGGTGCAGGTGAAAACATAGATGTAGATGCCTCTGACATTCCAAACTTTACAGGCTTATCCTCTTATTCTGGTTTGTTTTTCTAATTCGGTTCGACTTTACGTTCTTGACTAGAAAGCCTAGAGAGTTGCGGAACAGGATAAACTAGATTTCATTACAGTTAGACTTATATAAGAAAGGAAATGATATTGTGCTCGACTGAACAAAAAAAAGAACCAAGTTCTAACTTCCTATTTGAACTTCCTGTGCTTGAAAATTTGTTGCCTCAGCTATTTCTCCTACAGAATGATCTCGATACAATGAAATAAAGAGACTGTAGTCTCAGATTATAATACTTCCATAGTCGCCATATCAGTTCTTACTGCTGACTCAAACATTAATTGCTTTGTTCTTTGCTGCAAATTCCTCCAGATTGAGTTTTTGCTCAATTCAATTGGATGGAACATGATAATATTTCCCTTTACACATGCATCTGTAGACAGTTGGACATGACTCCGCAACAGAGCATTTGAAGCTCACCATCACCCTTTTGCACGGAAAACATGGTCCACATGCATGGGAGCAGTCTGGGAGGCTGGATCCTGTAGGGTATAACTCCATACCAAGTACTTCTTTAGCCTTTTCCTGCACAGGCACGCATGACAAAGAAACTGAATGATGATTTCTCTTTTGCAGTGAATTTCTTTAAATGGTCTCTTGTTAGCGTGTTGCTATGGTTCGTCTTGTTCGACGTGCTCTCGAGTAAGCATCTATTATTCATATTTTTCCTGTTCTTGTCCCAGTTAGGCTATCTTTTTCTGTAAATTTTCTAGCAAAATGTTTTGAACTAGGTGAAGAAATGTGGGCTGAGAAAACACACAATACCTCCTCTTGCCTTAAACTGCCATCTGTTCTGTGAGCATCTTCTGCATTGTAGCTCACTGAAACATCACACTTAAAAGCTTAAATGCCATATCTAAATCAGAGAAAGATATCGATGTAGTTATAGGGATACAAATGCGTTTTCTCAACAACTAGAATGACACAATAAATAGATAATGTAAACCACAATCACGTAGATGATGATTTATCTTACTGTGATCCCAGCGAGTTGTTACATCAAGACTTCTACCAATCATTAGTATGATGAAGAAAATTCCGAAAAGTAGAGACATGTGAGCTACAATAGAAAATTTCTTCATTGTTGTTCGATAATGCAAAAGCCAAAACAATATAAGAATGAAGTGGTAAATGCGAAAGAAGGAGAAAATAGACTGAAAGTTTGTTGTAAATGTTGGTGGCTGACTGATGATTTAGTATGTTATGATCATTTTTATAGTGTAGATGGAAGGAAGGTTAGTTTTTAATGTAGAAGAGGTACATCTGTTGCATTTCACATGATCCATGGCCATGTTTTGAAGGTTCACATGTTTTGGCAAGTAAGCTCAACATCTTCAGAAACTTTAAATGAACTGTGGCACTTGATCTTTTATATGTACGAAGGTACATTTTTTAGTCTTGTAGATCAAATTTTGGATTGTTGGATCTTGTAAAGCTATGAAGCCTAGACATTTTGAAATTTAAGAGCACCATCTCTTGTCATGAGATGACATGTGGGTTCATCTTTTCTCTTCATATGTTGCAATGGTAGTTGGATTCATTTATAATCAATGTGCTTTCCACACAGGTTGAGGAAGGTTCATATTCATTTTCGGTTTATTAATTAGTCGGTCACTTTCTAGCAACATATGATGGGGAAATCCTGGATCTATTTACTTTTATAGATCGTTTATATAATATTTGGTAGTACTTGTGAGTAATTTAAGATGCTTATTTGCCCACAATGGAAAAAGTGTTTCTGAGGCAAGCATTTAATTGTTTTTTTCTAAATAAAATATGCTAGGCCCCATTTGTTTGTTTGTTTTTTTTTTTTCTTTTTTTTTTGAATTAAATGATGTTGCTGAATTTTATATTTGGTGGGTTTATTTTTTGAGTTTAAACCGTGTGAACGTTATGATATGAACTTCTGATCTTTTGGTTTAAAGTGCACTATCTCAAGTAGCTGAGTTATGTTCATGTTAATTTGTAACGGTCCAAGCCCATCACTAGCAGATTGTTCTCTTTGGGTTTTCCCTTTCGGATTTCCCCTCAAGTTTTTCAAAATGTGTCTGCTAGGGAGAGGTTTCCACACCCTTATAAAGAATGTTTCGTTCTCCTCCCCAACCGACGTGGGATCTCACATAATTATTTGGTGCGTTTATGTTTTTAGAACAATATTCGTTTTTGAATTTTATAGTTTAGGAAGTAAAGCACATTGAATACATCTCTATTTCCCATTAATTCCTTTGTTTCGTATTCTTATTTATGGATATTTTTTCTTCTTAAAGTCGAAAGTTCTTAAACTTAAAAGAGGGTAAGAGGGTGAAGGCTATCTCGATCTTTAGTTCATCAACCAACTGCACACTTGTTTCTCGAGCACGTTCTATATTATCTATGATACTTAATAGTTAGTACATCTTGAGCTAGATTTGTGCCCAACCAAGGGATATTGGCCAAATTATTATTAGGGAATGTGTTGCTGGCTTTTATTTGCTAGACGACACAAGGAATTCACGTGCAGCAAGCAGGAGCAGAAAGGCAAAGGGCTATTGAAATTTAAGAAACCCTCTGCCCTAAACGTGATGCTGAAGAAGCCCTTTGCATTGAATTAACATCTGCTACATGTGTCAGTTTCAGATTCATCAATACTTCCTATAAAGGTTAGAAGAGCTGTCTTAGTTGAAGTTTTGGTTTAATTTCTTGCTTGTTTGTGGTTGGTAAGTTGCGTTACTTTCAATTTTCTCCTCTTGTTTCAGTGTATGTAGGTGCTCTTTGACCTAAATTCACGACGAATTTTTGGTACGGGTGAGAATTTGAACTTTAGTTACCTTTACGAGCAAGGTCATGTCTTTTTATACAGCTTATACCCATGTTTCTAGAGCTACTCGGTCCATTAGGACACAAATTTAATGCAATTTTTTCTATTGGCTCCTATGTTTCTAAGCTTGTAGCCTTATTGATGTAACCCACTAAATGCTTGTTCGGGATGAACATCTAATTCTCTGTAAGGTTTTTGAAATTAGAATCGAGCATTCGTTGAAAAATGTAAAAGAAGGTTCAAGTTCTTCAATAAAAAAAAACCCATCAAAAGGAATTTCAACACGAATGAGAAGAACTAACTCCAATACAAATGAATGAAATCAAGATAGATAAAAGCTCGATTAACAGATGCTTATTATAATAAATTCTTAAAGCTCGTTCTCAAATCTTCCAAACGCTTTAAAACTATTGTTCTTCTAGTGTAAAATGTTGAAAAAAATGAGCCACTCTTCCTCTATCTAGAAAAGGAAGATTATTGATATTGTGTCGATCAAGTTATCTTAATGATTGCGTAAATACCTTTGCAAGCTATGACTAGCTGAAACGTTAGGTTCAACCATATTCTCGGTTATAATTTATTTAAATGATCATTTTTTAACGTCTAAATACTCTCATCCTTATTATCGAGCAAATAGAATTTATGCATAACAAAATTCTCTCTCATTTCATAATTACTATGCACAAAATGTATGAATGAATCCGTTTTTAGTTTCGTTTGTGGAACCCTAGATGCTAACGAAGTATAAGATCGTGAACAAGCGCATTTTATTTTAAAAAGAGGGATTTAAACGTATAATTGTTCAAACGTTGCACTTAGATTCACTTTAAATACGACACTTAAAAATGGTATAAAAATAATATAAATTAGAGATTCGAACTTCTGATCTTAATAAAAAGAACATGTCAATTATCGTTAAGTTATACTCACTTTGACAACATACTTTTTTTCCATGCTCATGATTAGGGGACGGATTGAATACGAGAGTAGTAGCTGATTTAGTGATGCACCATTAAGTGATATTCTTGTTGGGTAATCAATGTTTATCCAATAAATTTTATGGAAGGCGACTTGAAGATGGAAATATTTCTCTTGAAGAACAAGAAGTAGGTGGAACGATACTGTAGCCATGAATTGTGAAACGTGTCGATCGTTATCTCGTTCTTCGGATTCTGACTTTTCCAGCCGAAACTTATCTTTTCTTAATTTCGAGATTAGGAGCTATCCGAAATCATACTGATTTTTCGGCTACGTCTGGGCTTGGGGATTACGGTCGGAGTCTTTGATCTTTGATCTTCCAATTTCAGCTCCTTTGATCTGTTGTTTCAGTTCTCAAAAGCTTGGCCGGATTACGCTCCGACTCCGGCAATTTCGGATTCAGCATGGTGTTTTCGAGTTCATTGGTTATAGAGTAAGTGAGCTGAATTTTGATTTACTTATTTTCCAACACTGTGGAAAGTTGAATGTGTAGCTGAGAAATCAAGAACAAATTAACTGCCCAATTCGATTATTTTCTTTTTGCATTACAATCACTCGATTTGAACTTCCTCTGCAGATGAACTTTCCGTTCCTGCTTTTGTTTGTCATTTTGATTACTAACTATGAACCTCTTTCCTTTTATTTGAGCTTCTTTTCTCAACTTCTGCCTCTTATCATTGTAATGTACAAGCATGTCAATGTACACTGGTTTGCCTTCTCTCGAAATTCAGCTTCTCTGAATAATAATCTCCTATTCATTGAACGTTACTGTCTGACATTCACATCAAGTTGAACTAGTGTTTGTTTTTTAATTTCAAGTTTTTTCAGCATAGCTTTACCTTTTGGGAATTTATAAATTTTCTCAATTGTTCAGTGAAATAGTAATAGTTTGATCAAAAAGTTGAATCACTCAGTGTGTCGAAATGTTACTCGAGTTTCTTTAATGGAGTGAAGCAATTCCATAAGGTGAAGTGAAATCATAATCCAAAGTATAAGAAATAATGGCCCAAGGGGCCACCAACTATTGCACGTGGATTGTCCAAAAAGAACAAGTGAGCTGGTTTGTGTTCCTGCATCTGGGGCATGGAAGCCAGGCTTCATAATGAGCATTTTCAGACACATTCAGATATGAATTTAGTAAAAATATTGGATGAACAGGGTAATTTTAATTGATTAGACCATGCAAGTATCTGGTGCTAAAGCATTATAAATATGAGTCGAAAGGAGTTTGTTGAGACATGTTTACTGCTTATTATCATAGTTGTATGTGATGCTATGCGGTTTGCAATGCTAGAAAATATGACAGTATATACTTTCTTTTGGTACAAGGATACTACTACATTTTAGAAATGGGCTTTGGAAATATACAGTGCATGACATATAATGTTTTTTAATGGAGGCAGACCTTGTAAGAACTCACATAGAAGACATGTTCAGATCCAAAGAGTTTTCATTTCTATTATTTTCTTGATTATGCTGATTTTCCCCTTTCATTTTGTACATTTTAATTGTTCATCCTTTCATCAGGGAAATGATTTTGTTCTTTGGTGTAGAATGCTAGCTATGCTTTTAGGATTTTATTGTTTTAATTTGAAAGTAAATGTCCGTGGAAATGATTGGGGTCATGGCAAGATCTAATATAATAAACTGGGAAATAAAATGGTCTGGTAAAATGTATAGCATTACATTGCTTGATATTCAACCTCAGACTGATTGAAAGCTTTCTCTGAACTTTTGGTCATCACTTACATTGGTAACACCATCGTATTTGTTTCACATTGTTTCAAGAATTCAGTGAATAAACCATACTCTTTAGCTCGTTCACACGATTTAATTTATCTTTTAGTTATTTATTTTATTCTTTGTGTTTGATTCAACAGATAAGTCAGGTTATGAACATCCAATGGAGGAGTCTGAGGAGCTTCTCACAGATATGAAATTCAAGGAAAAACGAGTGAGTGGGTCTGTTTGCACTGGCAGGCATGGCTTGTTCTGTTTATAAGGTTTTAAAGTTGATCGAATTTCCTCTTAATAAGAATTTAGTCACATTAAAGTTGAGTAACTGAACATCTTAAACAGGGTATGGCACCTCCACGAGCTTCTGATCCTGGTTGGGCTCATGGAATTATGGTCAATGGGGGTCGTCAGAAGATTAAATGTAAATACTGTAATAAAGTTATGCTTGGGGGTGGCATATCCAGACTAAAGCAACATCTTGCTGGGGAAAGAGGAAATGTAACTCCTTGTGAGGAAGTTCCAGAAGAAGTTAAGGTGCAGATTCGACAACTTTTAGGTTTTAAAGTTTTGGCAAAGCTGAAACGGCTGAATAAGGGTAGCAAAAATGCAGCATCCTGCTTCCCGAGTAGGGAAGAAATAGATGATGGGGTACACCGAGTTCAGAATACTCGACGACGCTCTTTCCAGAGAAAGGGGAAGGAGGTATTGGAAAGTGTTACTAAGAAAGCAAAAAGGAAAAAGAAACACCCTTTTCCAACATCTTTTGTCGCTCAATCTGTTAACCAGAACACCTCGACAATAGAAAGCATAGAACAAGCTGATAGGGCTGTTGCCAGATTTATATACCAAGCTGGTATACCTATTAGTGCAGTAAGCACACAACATTTCCAACAAATGGCTGATGCCATTGCTGCTGTAGGCCCTGGTTATAAGATGCCTACCTGTCATTCTTTGATGGGTAAATTGCTCGACAGAAGTGTCCAGGATGCTGGGGAGTATGTTGAAGAGTTGAGAAAGTCTTGGGAGGTTACAGGGTGCTCAGTCTTGGTTGATAGGTGGATGGATAGAACTGGTTCTGTAGTCATAAACTTTTTTGTCTATTGTCCTAGGGGTACCATGTTCCTTAAATCTGTTGATTTATCAGAAATATCAGAATCACCGGAAGGGCTTCTAAATTTATTTGACAGCATTGTTCAAGAAGTTGGACTGAAGAATATCGTCAATTTTGTAACAGATACTTCTCCCTTGTTTAAAGCTGCAGGTACACTCTTGGTCGAAAAATACAAGACATTTTTCTCAAGTGTTTGTGCTGCACATTGTGTGGAGTTAATCCTCGAGGAAATTGAGAAAATGGAAGAAGTAAAAGAGGTTGTTGGGAAAGCAAAGAGGATAGTTCAGTTCATATACAACGATGTCTGGGTCCTAAATCAGATAAAAAAGAGAAGTGGTGGAAGAGAGATTATTCAACTTGCATCTTCAAGATATTTCTCCATCTTCTTGACTCTGCAAAACATTTTTTCTTTGAAAAACCATATTTGTCAGATGTTTACCAGTGGTGCTTGGATGCAGTCGAATTTGTCGAAGTCCGGGGCTGGACTTGAGGTGGCAAAGATCACAGCTGATCCAATCTTCTGGTCAAAGTGTGATCATATTACAATGGGAACAAAACCCTTACTTTCTGTGCTGCAATTTCTTGAATCAGAGGAGAGGCCATCTGCCGGGTTTATATATGATGCATTTGAAAAAGCAAAGGACAATGTCATGCTCGCTTTCAACCAGAAGGAATCTGTCTACTTGCCATATTTGAAAGCCATTGACCATGTTTTGCTGAAGGAATTTCAGAGCTCTCTTCATTTGGCTGCATACTACCTAAATCCATCGATATTCTATAGTCCTACTACATTCGTACCCAGCAAAGTTATTCAAAAGGGTTTACTTGATTGCATTGAAGCCTTAGAGCCAGATATAACATCCCAGGTTATGATTACAAACAACATAAATTTCTATGAGGAAGCTGTTGGAGATTTTGGGCGGCCAGTGGCATTACATGGTCGAGATTCATTGGCCCCAGGTTACTTTCAACCTAAAATATTTTTCTGAAATCTTACATTACTAACTGTTAACTTCCGTTGTTATGTCTTTTAGCTACTTGGTGGTCATTGTATGGAACTGATTACCCGGATTTACAACGCTTGGCCGTTAGGATATTGAGTCAGAGCTGCACCATTATACAATGTCGTAAAAGCTTGAGTGTGTTCAAATATATCTATTCAAAGAAGAAGAACCGGCTTGAAAAGCAGAAGATGAATGACCTTGCATTTGCTCATTATAACTTGCAACTCCAGGAGAGGTAACTTGGATGTTCTTTCTTTTTTTCTAAATGTTGGTGAGAATATTTGTGGCAGTGAGTTTCCTTAAGTCAGATGTTCCACAAACAAACTGCCATTCATGAAACTTCGCAATTTCAAATTTTCTAAAGTATTTGGCAGATGGCTTACACTTTTTACTTTTATTGATTCGAATGTGGACTCAAAATTAAAATTCATTATTTTAACCTACCTCAGCATCCTTTTCTGGTCATTGCTGATCATACTCCAGAGTCCAAAGCTCGGACCCATTAAGTGACTTTATGTTGCTGACTAATCCAAAAAGTTATAAATTGTTGCTGAGAATTGTTCATATGCTACTTTTCTACTCAGTTAAAAGTTTCTACGCGTCGCCATGCATTATCATAACTGATTCACCACCATAGTTAACTTAGGATTGCCATTAGAAGTAAGTTAAGGATATTACAGGGGTCTATTAATAAATAATTAGAGAGTTAATTATGGTATTTGGATATAAATAGGGGGTACTCGGAAATGGGGAAGGAAGAATTGATTCAGTGAATTTGGTTAGGGCTCGAGTGAGAGTGCTCATGAAAGGGAGGTTCCAATTACCTCGAATATTTCGTTATCTTACAGTTCCATTATCTTTACATTTCTATACATTTAGGTTCTATCATTAGCCCAAAGTACTTTGTACACCAACTCATGATGGTTCTTCAATCTTTATTTGGCAAGGATTTTTAGTGTTGAAGGGAAACCATGCTAGCTTAGGAGTTAGGATTATTGTATTTTGTGTCAGTTTGATATGTCAATTGGGGAGCCTTTGTTTCTGATTTTCTTAAAATTGGGTTGCATGAACGACGAACATTACATCGTATCTTCATCATTTAAAAAATTGGTGATATGTATAGCATTGTAGACTAGGTGTTGAATCATTATTCTTTGGATTGTATTGCAAAATTACAACATTTGAACAAAAAAATTTATTGGAAAAGATAAATTTCAATTTCTCCATAAGAATAGGGGTAAGGATTTGTATACTATGAAAAAAAAAGCCAAGGAAAAATTATCTTTATATTCTTCCACTTGTGCCCCAAGCAGGAGACTGGAGACTTGTAAAACAAGGTGCTCAATAGATGCACTTGACCCTGTTTTTTTGGAAACCATTGGTGCGAACATGGAAGATTGGGTGGAGGATGTTGAGGCGTTGGAGGATGAGCCCCAGAGGTGGGTGGATATGAAGGCCACTAGTCAGTAGACCTTGATGGAACATAATTTGTCCAATATGGATAGTTGTATTGGCAGCACAGATGAGAGAGGTAGAGAAGACACTAGAGGTACAAATAGTAATGATTTGTAGTCTCCGTTTTGTTGTTCAAAAGCAGCTGATTACCTCGTCTATAAATAATTAGTTTATGAATGCTCTATTCTGTTGTATAATCTGCTAAATGTGCGCTGTATCTAATTTCCATTAGTTATGCAAAGTTGATGTTCATTTTATTGCATAGAGGAATTCAATGAGCAAAAGTTCCCCACCCCCCCTTTTCTTAATCATTATGTGGCGTCCAATCTTTTATCAATGCACGCTTTGATGACAATACCTAGCTATTAAAGATCAGATAGTTTACTGGCTAGTAGTATGGTAACAAAGGCCCCGGATTTACTATCGCGTTATCACTTGGGCACTTGAAGTAGGCATCTTTATTGGTCTTGTGCTAATATCCATTTAAGGACGTGCAGACAGATAACCTTGTAGGATAATTTAAGCATGGTGTCAAGGGCATTAGATTTAGCTTAATGGTTATCGAAATCCCTTGGACTACTAATTAAATTACCAATATCCTATGTTCTTGACTTCCAAATATTCTAAGGGAGGGACCTAATTTCAAGCTTGGTGAACCATGATAGCCTAAAGAGGCAGAGAGCATTAAGATCCTCTGGTTTCTTTACATCCACAAAGATCCCGCTCTATGTATTTGAGAAAATGAAGCGTTGCTCAACCATTTGCTCTTTCGTTGTCTGTTCGCTTTCAAGGGCTGAAATTTCATGTGCCAACCTTTCAGCTTAGTTTGGTGCCCTCCCAAGGATTTTGAAGATTGGCTTCCTAAGTTGCTATTAGGGTGATGCTTAAAGACTGAAAGGACCCTTTCTTACAACTATAGAAGGTCAAAATTTCTCGATTTAGATGTCTCATTTGGGGAGGTTGACTTAAAGAGTTCATGGTTTTCTACTTTGAAGTTTAAATGTCTAATGGGAGAAAATGAAGATTTGTAGCAGATCTTGGTGACCCAATGGAATAAGGTGTAAAAGTACATTGGGATGAACCTCTGTATTTATTTTATTGCTTTTACTTTGCCTGTCTTTCTTTATTATATAACTAGTTTTCAGGGAAGAATCTAAAGTGGGAAGAGTTCAAGAAGTCCAAATTAATGATATTATCCATCAATAAATAAAAGGAGCCGGTGCAGTTCAATTCAGGTGAGATATCAGGTCAGCAAGTGAAAGCAAATCTAAGCAAGTTATTATTATCCTTTAGGTATGTTCTATGAAAAATTAAATGGTCGAATGTGTTTCCTGCCTTATTGGGTTATTTTGATTTTTGCTGAACTAAGTTCTTGAGTAATAATTTGAAGTATACAATCTTCTGTAGTTCTTCTCTATATCAATAGAGTCACACTTAACTGAATTTCATTAAAAAAGTTGAACATAAAATACTTCCGCTGCCCCTTGTTACTGGTGATCTGTTTTTCACAATGGACACATAATTTTGAAATTATGTCTAGATCTGTTACTGAAATGTTGATGGTGTGCATGGCAAGCTAAAAATTTATTGGCGAAGAGAAGACAGGACAACATCTTGGAGGGAGCTGTCCCTCTGCATGGCCGCTTTGAACTCATCGAAGGTAACCTTTCCATCACTGTTGGCATCCATCAAATCAAATATTTCATCTAATTTTCCAGGTTCTGTGATGTCCACTGGAAGGCAATCGTCAGGTAAAGCCTGTTTAAAATTATGAAGGTCATCATGCTTAAAGAAACAAAAGAAAAAGCATAATACCAAGTAACATGAATGAAGCAAAAATCAAGGAAGGAGCATTACTCTCAACATTGATGCAACTTCTTCCTTTGTGATGCACCCGGACCGATCTGTATCGTACATCTATCAACCATAATAATCATTAAAGCTTTGTGATTGTAGTATGTTCGCAAAGTAATGGATTCGGTAACAATGTTTTCTATGTGCAGGACATTCTCAGCAACAAGGTTCGTGCTCATTGGCTACAAGTTGCAGTAACAATAAACAGTATTGGCTAATATGTGGATGAGCTGTTGAAATTGTGGAGGGATGGCTGTGCATTCAATGTTGGAGGGAGGCCAAAAAGTTTTGAGGTTTAATGATGATTTGAATGGAACTGGCGTCCTGTGAGTCTTATGACAAATCCTTAAATAGTCTTCTATCCTTATGATATAGTAAGGTCTGATTTCGTGCTCTATGCTGCATAGTGATGACTCTTAGTTTTGGGAAGACACCCTTTCCTGATTCTTCATTCTTCACTCTTGTATGTTTGGTGTGAAAATTAGTTTATCCGAAGAATTCAAGAAAGAGGAGTCTTTGTGTGTGAGATCTCACATCGATTGAAGAGGGGAACGAAACATTCTTTATAAGGGTGTGCAAACCTCTCCCTAGTAAAAGCGTTTTAAAAACTTTGAGGGAAAGCTCGAAAGGAAAAGTTCAAAGAGGACAATATCTGATAAGAGTGAGCTTGAGCTGTTACATTGTGGGAGAGTAGGAGAGGCATCAGAAAAAGGGATTTTGCAACTTTTAGCCTCGAGATGGAGTTGTAGCCCTTTCTCTAGTCACTGATGCAACTGTCTAAAATAATTCTAAAGGATCATGAATTTGCCTCTCTGGAACTTAGATTTCTTTTAAAGGTGGTTCTAAGTAGCATTCGAAGGATTAAATTCTCTATGAATGTTGTGTATGTGGGTGTTGTGTATTTTTGTAATTGAATACGCACCTGAAAACATAGGCGAAGAGCATCATCGCCTTGTGAGTTACGAAGGCTCGAAAATCCACAAAGTAACTCGCGCATGTCAATTGTTCCATCCCGGTTATTGTCAAAGAGGTCGAAAATTCGAGGTGCAAGAGGGATAAGTGAAGACATATTCATTGCTTTCAGCACCTCTTCAAATTCAGGAAGAGTAGCATTGTCCCCTTTTGCACATCTGCTTATTGCAAGGTATGCAAATTAATCATTTCTCATTAATTTTGTCTACTAAGGTTACTAGATTAGTATGCCATTAGATGATTGTAAGCCATTGCATTTATAGCAAACTTACTTTGTCTTGAAATGGAGTCTGAAACTTTCAACTTCCTCAGGTGTGAGATCATAAGACCCCAACAAAGATCTTAGCTTTTTTGTCCTCAATAAAATCGTGCTGCTCCATACGCTAGCTATCGCTGCAGCTCGAAGCTTGCGTCGGGCATTGAAACTCTTAAGTCGTGATACAATCTCAGCATCCATTTGATCTTGCTTGGCTGAATTACCCATGACCCATGGATGCTCTAGAAGCTGTGTCATGAAATTTGTTAGGCTCACAAGCAATCCAGCAAATTACACTAAGGCCAAGCCCCCTCGTACCTCTTGGGCACTCGGTCTCCTCTGAGGATCAACTGTCAACAGACTCGAAATCAGTTGCCTAGCCGAAGAAGAAATCGTCTTCCAAGTTTTCTCATGGAAACTGAACTCTCCCTGCATTCAACCAAAGATTCACAAAAGGAGCACATTTTCTTGCAAACAATCTAACATACAAGTTTATAGATTTGACAACATAATTGAAGATCACTTACAGCCATGATCAGTTCATGTTTTTCTCGATTGGACCGAGCGATAAAAGGCGGGTACCTATGTAAAGAAATTTATTTGAGTTCACTTCATTTTGCATAGGAGCTGCAGAATAATGAACTTTGACCTTTTTTTTCTTGCAGAAAGGAGATTCCATTACATACCCTGAGAGAAGGATGTACAAAATCACTCCCAGAGACCACATATCACTTTTGGAGGTTATTGTTCCTTGGGAAAGTGCTTCTGGTGAGACATAATCTATGGAACCAAACAATCCAACAACTGGGTCAGTGAAATCCTCCACAGAACTCAATCCAAAGTCCATGATTTTCAAGGAAGAGTCCTGGCTTTCGTCGAGGAAGAGACAGTTTTCGGGTTTCAAGTCACGGTGAATGATATTGACTTCATGAAGAGCCTTCAAACCACTAGCAATCTGTCTCACAACTGCAGCAGCTTTAGCTTCAGTGTGTCTCGTCTGAGCCACGATCCTATCGAAAAGCTCGCCTCCAGAACAAAGCTCCAACACGAGGTGAACCCCGTTCGAATCTTCATACACGTCGTAAAGATCAATCACATTTTCATGAGGTGAGACATTCTCAACTATCTTTCTCATTACCAAAATCTCATTTGTCAATAGAGCATCAGAAATCATAGACTTTCTTGTAGGAACCATGGAAGTCACACTCTTGAGAGCATTTCGATTTGGTGGACATCCCATGAAAGCTGATGGTCCAATTCTTCTTAGTGTTTTAATAGCTACTTCCTTTTTCTCTCTTCTGGACTTACTGATACCTTTCCTGACTACTGAGAATCCTCCTCTCCCTATAACGTCCGATATCTCATACTCGTCGGAGAGTTTTCGAGCTTGCTGTATCATTTTCGCTCGAAAATTTGATGAAGAAACCACCCAGGAGGGTGAAGAGAAGGAATCTGGGAATATTTGGTGGAAGAAAATTGATAAGGAAGAGGACAAGAGGTAGTTGAATGATGAGAGAAAAGGAAGAGGATTGGAATGAGGGACTTACATCATGAGAGTTGTGGATTAGTTATTAAAATTTGGATTGAAAAATGAGGCATTTTAGGGAATAAAGAAAGGAGAATAGGAGTTGGGGAAGAAAGACAAAACAAAGTCAATGTTTAACACTTCCCTCTGTTCGTAATTTATTCATTATTAGATGCGAAGATTTGAAGATCGAAGTTGAGATTGTTTCATATGAACTTATTTCGAAAGAGATGTGAATTGAGATTTAATTCTCGGGTGAAAATACATGTTCAAGACTAGTTATAAAGTGGTTAAAATCACTTTTGATATACTTAAAATTACTTTCAAACATGTTTTTAATCATTTAAATCGACTCAAGGTTCGATTTTATGGTTTTAAACGGGATTTTCATCCTATAAAAATTACTTCCAAACAAATAGTAATTGTCTTTTGATGCATTTATTTCTTCTTAAAAAAATTTATACCATTTATGAATTTACAATTAAACCCTTGTGGATTATTTATTTTTGGTTGGCAACTTAAATTTCATTATATACCAATATTGAAAAGGGCAAAGTTTGTGAATCTAGTGTTTTCATTTTTAAAAATTTTTTTTTTTTTAAGTTTTCGACAATTTTATATTATATATCTTCATAATAACAGCACTATAATTGAATAGATTCAAAGAATATTCATTAAATTGAAATCGAACCCACCTTATTAGAAACATTAATTTTCTTTATTCAAATAATTTTTTAACATAAGTTTTGTGATTTTTAATACTTTTTTTATATTATTTAAATTTGTAGTAAAAGTGTGATGCCCAAATTGTATAATCCTTAACCCAATTTTTTTTAGTGTTTTTTAGTGTTTGATCGTCAGTCAATCGGTTCAAAAAGATCATAGTGGTTTGATCTTAAAATGACCAATGGAGTTGTTCTTGGACTAGTAAAAAAAAAAAGTAGCAATATTACTGAAAGATCAAATTTCAAACATCTCGATATAATCTATATATATAATTCTTTTATACATTTTTAAATTTATTAATGGGTAAAATATATGTATATGAAAGATCCAGGATAATTAGATTCTTCAGTAGATACATATATTAGATTATATATTAGATTTTTAGTAGATATATATATTCTTCAGTAGATACATATATTAAATTATTTATGCATCACCCTAATGATAATGGTATAAAAACCATTTTGAAACAGAACTCATATAGCCGTGCATATATTAATGGATAAAATAACCCAAATCTGAAAAATATATATATATATATATATATACTGACCGAAAAAAGGTCATTAAAAATATAAAATAAATAAAAAGATGAAAAAGGTCAAAAGTAAAAAGATGAACAAATAAAATAAAAGTAACCAACCATTTAAAATTATAATCTTATAGAATAGAGGCTGACATATCTCAATCTCCCTTTCATTAAATAACTGAAAAAGGAATTTGATGGATATAATGACATATTGCAGCTCAGAAAAAAAACAAAATAATAATCCATCAACTAGTTTAAGAAAGTATCCAAAATTATAAACATTATAAAAGCAACAGCTACTTTCATTCACGACTAAAAGTTCCCAGAAATACAGTATCAATTGAGAGCTTAAGATTCCTGAATTAGTGAACTTTTTTTTAACTTTACTACTACACTCAGTAGCATTATATCCTACATTATATGTAAAAAAGCCTTAAAAAGATTGTAGTTGTAGAACATCTAAGTACGTTCTCACACAGACGCGTATATATATGTATGTATGTATATATATATATATATATTAAACAACTAGCATATAGATGGGAAGAAAATGCACCTTCTTAATGGCATGAAGATGGCTGGCCTTTGGGCTTACTTCCGATCATCCGAGCTTGAAGTAATTTCGACTCAAAGGTACCACAATTGTGTATCTTGCTTTGGCAACGGTGGGTCTACTGGGTAATCGATTGATGCCAAGTTAAAGGGAGAACCAAATCTGAAGTCGGGAATGTTATCGTTAGGATACATGCCGAAAGGAGAATCGAACGTCTTGTATTCGTCAAATGGGACTTTTGTGGAAGAGAAATCAGGGAGCTGCATTGGCATGCTACTTCCCCCCACCATTGCTCCTTGGCAATACAAGTTATCATCAACTTGGAGTTGGAATTTTGGCAGCTGTTGGTTGTGATCGGCTCTTGCTTCGACGTTCCCGGAATTCAAAATCTTGTCCTGTTGATGGTTAGAATCGTAGAAACTTAGAAGGTCAGTGATCATTTTCTGGTCGTCGTCTGGAAGTCCAAGGCCTGATACTCTGAGGGGTGGAGTTGGGTTCATAGGCCGGCTAGGAGGCTTGGAATGGTTAAAGGAGGGAAGAACTGGAGATGATTTATCATCGTTAGTTAGAAAGTTTGGGATGCCAAATATTGGGGAAGAATCACTCCTAAATGGGCAGTTCAACTGGTGGTTGTTTCTCGAAGACCTGTCGAGAAACCCGAGGCGCGAGCTGTTATATGGGCATTGAGAATATTCACAAGTATATATCTTCTGAGGCATCATTGTACTTGACTCATCAGTAATCAGAGTCCTCTTTTGAATAAAGTTTGAACTGTTCTCCATGAGTTCTTCCTTTATCTGAGGTCCCAATGGTGGCATCATTGGCCTCTCTCTAGGTCCAGGAGCCCCCATATTAAAGAAATTGAGATCATGAGGCTTCCTTTCCTCTGTTTCGATATTTGGTTCGTCTTCCACTACTTCAACATCGTAATCGCTACTGTCACTGATTAAAAGAGATCCGCTCCCACAGATCGACACAGGTGGGCATCTATCAGGATACAATTTCCTGGCCAAGGCTTCTTCCTGGTTTACAATGGCCAGCCATGTAGCACTCTCTTTTGCAGTCATCTTGTCTTGCAAACATTTAGACTGACGAACAAGCTTGCGAATCTTGGCAATGTCGGGCGACATGTGCTTAATCACAGCAGTGAGAACGCTAACTTTCCAAACCTTCTTCAGATCATGGGGCTTCTTATAAGGGGGAGGCCCCTGGTCCTTGGGTAATCCCAATTCAGGCCACCATTCCTCGTTTCCAGTAGGCCACCACGGTGGGGAAACTCCCTTCTCTAATGGAAAACGACGCTGGGGTGGATCACAGTGCTGCATCAGAGCAGACAAAAGTGATCCAAGGGTTGTATCTTGGAGCTCTTGTAAAGTGTGGGGGGTGGATGTCACTGTATTGCAGTCATCATTGATCCCAGGAATTGCATGATCAGCCTGATATTTGGTAATGGCTGCTGGGCCATTTCTATCGAATCTGACTCGTTCTTTCCACCAGGCACGAAGATTATCAGAAGCTCCACTCACTGGCTTTCCTTTCTCAGGAATGATCCCATAAACGAAACCTTGAGCTTTACAAACCTCCATCATTTTCAACATATATTTCAGGATACCGTCTTGAGCCCGAGACATCTTCTTCCTTCGGGCTTGCTCCTGGGATTGACGCTGCTTTGAATTATCATCCCCTTCCTTCTCTTTGCTTTGTTCTTTGAGTCGCCTCAAAAGCATCCGATCACGCCACATCCTTCTCTCAAGTTCGTCAACATCCAGCTCTTCATCGCTATAATCTTCCTCCAAAGTAGCCTCTCCTTCATGCTCCCGACCCGTCTCTTGTTCCCCAGAAGGAGCCGAAAAATATTCAAGATTTTGGCAAAAGCCAATATCTTCAAAGATTCCCATGGTGTTCATCATTGGAATAACCTCACTATCGTTGGCTTGAAACCAATTGGTGGTGGATGGATTGATCTCTTATCTAAGCACTGTTCAAACAAAACAGGGATTTTACGGTCCACAGAATTTAAAGTTCAGGCGAAACATTCCAGAAAATCGTTCATTCATGATATCCTGTCGAAAAATTAACAACCCAATACTTCGTTAGAAACTTAAATGCTACCTCAAGAAGCACGATTACTTTGAATTGGTTATGGCTGCAATATAAAACTTAAAAAAATAACAATAATAAAGTCAAACTCATCAGATTAAATAAATAAAAGAAACGAAGCGTAGAAGAAACATATAGCTATATGCACAAGCGAATTAATCCGATTAATTAAATATTTTTCAGTGTGGAAAACAAACATTCATACTAGCAGACTTGAAGAAAGGATAAATAAAAACATATTAAAGAAGAGAAAGAGAATCAGAAGATAATATAAAATAGATCCAAGATTTAATTATCGTGAGATGTATTTTCAACGTCAAAAAAGGAGAAATCAACATAGAGTGTCGGATTGCAAGAAATTCAAGCGCTCATAGTTTCGCTTCCAATCCATACCCTTAACACTAAGATTCTAAACTCTGCGTGTAAGAAACGCCACGTTTGATTCATTCGAGTATAATCTTCCCCCAAGAATTTCCAGCAAATTTCTCCATCTCTAAAGCAAAACTAAACTATCCTTTATGACCAGAAACAGAAATAGACTTGAGAGTCTACATGAATTTATGTTCACGCCGACTGTAACTCTTCGCTTTAAATGAAAAAAGATGACCTGCTGCTTTTAGATCGAGAAACTCGGAGTCAATCAAAATCTTATCCCATCCCCGAAAAATGAGAAAGAAATGAGGACAATCAAGCAGTAACGTAAGGATCAAAGGCGTTGAAGAAGAGGACAAGTGGCAGAACTTGCAAAGAAAGTCAGCAGTTCATATCAAACAAAACGCCTATAGTTCGTCAAAACAACATGCCGAAAAAACGCATATCTCAGTCGATAACAAACAATTCAGAAAGTAAAAAATAACCAAAAACATCCAACCGCAAACTCCGGACTCAATAACCACAGCAACGGATCAACACAATCAAAACTAAAACTCAGCAGATGAACAAAAAATCATGAACAGATAGCGCCACAACCACTACCACGTTCATATCAGATTGAAAAGAGATATCACTCCGCAATTTCAAGCTCCTTGAATCAAGTTTACATATCAAAACAGCAGTAAAACCAAAAACAACAAAATTAACCAGCAAAAAAGCCGAAATAGTACAAGAATTACGCTCTATCATTTCCTGAAATTGAATATTACCTTCCGAAATCCATTGAAAATCCTCTTCCTCACCGCTCAAACTTTTCAAACACAGCACAAAGAGAGAGAGAGAGAGAGACGAAGTGACGGTGCTGAGGCTTTTGTTGTTATCCACTTCTCTGAAACTAGAGAGATAAAAGATGAGAGAGATAAAAGATGAGAGAGAAACTGGTGGGTCCTCAAATGCAAAAGACAAACAGTAAAATCTTAGGGAAGGAGGAGACTTAACACGATCTCCAGTATTTAACCGTGGTTGGGTTAATTCTTCTAACCGCGGTTAAACCCCATGGAGGCTGCTATTGGAATTTTGCCTGTCGAGTTATTTTCCTCTGTTTTGCTCTCATCTTAACATCCCATGGTCGACATGTCGTTTTATCGTTTATCTCACTTTTTCTTTTTAATTTTTTTTTATTTTACAATGAATTCTATAAATTATTTTTCAATTTCACGATGAAAAATTATGTCAAATTACATTTTAACGTCAAACTAGAGACACCATCTGTTTACGAGGATTCTACAATTAAGTTGGTATGTTTCTTAGGACTGCTCGAGAGTTGGATTAAGTATGATCAGGTTGTGAATTTTTTGGACCAATCCGAAATTTCGAGCTAGTTGGGTTGACAACCCGAATGACCCAAATAATGCTCATAACTCAACCCTTCCAAACCTGTTATAAAAACTTTCCGCTCGTAAAACTATCATGAATTAATTAAATAAATAATTGAAATTAATTAAAGATTTAAAATTATAAATACTAAAATTTAAGGGATTAAAATTTATAAATGTATAGTAGTTTTAAATTATTAATAGAAGGCACCCAATCATTAATTGGTTTTAATTAATTTCCTTCGTTAAATAAATAAATTATATTGGCTTAGTTGGAAAATAATAATGTAATTCAACTTATTTTAAACATAGTGGATTCTATTCGAAAAAAGAAAAAAAATATATATTTTTTTTTTTTGCATGAAATTTTACTATAAATGTTTCCATTTATTTGGGAAAGTCTTTTTTATTATTATTATTATTATTATTTGTAAATACGAACGAGCGTTTTTGTTAATGGCCTGTAATGAATTGTCGTATATTTTATTTGTTTAATTCAACTATCTGGGAACGACGATTCCAAATGTTAATATTTTAATTAATTAAATTATAATAAATAATGAAAAATGTGATGTCACTAAAAGATTGAAGAATCATTTTTTTATTTTATTTCTAAAGGAAAAAACTTGATAATAAATAATAAATAAATAAATAGGTTCGTTGTGAGAGCCATGTGAGGTTTTAATAGAGATGTCTATGTGTATTCTACCACTTATTTTATTTTTCATCATCGTTAAATTCTCTATTTATTTTAAAGTTTTGATTTTTTAATATATTTTTTATTAAAAAATTGTAAAAAAAAAATCTTAATAAATCAATATATTTCGCATTACAGTTAAAGTCAAAATTAATTATATATATATATATATTGAAAATGTATTTATATTAAGCGGGCGACAGAGAATATAATCCTGTCTCTGATCCAATTTATCTAAAAAAAATAATCTCAATTCCCGTCTAAACGAGGAATCCCTTTCCGTTCGTGAGAATGTTAGTGACGGGTCAACTAACAAGCACAAACACTCTAATTTGACTTCGAGGCCCCTCTCAATTAATTTAAAAAACTAAATTATAAAAATAGCTTAAATTTTGCTATTTATTTAAAAATATATATTGGTATTTGAAGATTTATAATATTATGTTTAATATTTTTTAAACCTTTAAAAACTACACTTAAACAGACTTTTAGTCTAAAATTATAATTATTTTTCTAAATAGGTATATTATAATAACTTTATACGGAACATAAACTTATTTAATATCTCTTAAATTATGCTCAATTATTTTCTTATGAAATTTGAATTTCTAATAATATTTTAATTAATAAATTAATATTAATTTAATTAAAACTATTTAAAAAATAATAATTTATGAGTAATTATCACGTGAGTTTTATTTTTTAAAAATTATTTTTCATTTATTTTTACAAACTCCTTTATCTTAAATTAAAAGTCATTAAATACCAAAAAAAAAGTTGCAAATTGTGAGAAACGAGGATGAGAAGGCACTCGGATGCAAAGGATTTTCCAAAAGTGGATTTAAAAGCAAGGGAAAAAGTCCGCAGCCGCCGCATTCACAAAAGGCCCTATAACCCACGTGTGGATCCTTTAATCCTAGCTGTCTAAATATGCCACGTGTTAAGTGGACCCCACAGTAATAAGAGGCGATGGAAAGTCTTCATAAAAATTTGGTCAATGGTCAACCTCTTGTCCATTGGATGTTATCTCATGGAAGAGGACCCATTAATATTTGTTGGTCTTTTTCCCCTTACCTTATTCTATATTTATTAGGGTTTATTTTTGTAAGTACAAAATTCAAAAGGAAAATGGAAAAGATAGAGTTGGTTGGTTCGGTTTCATAAAAAATTACTCGACCGACTCGGTTTAAATTGATTTGATTTTAGTTCGTTTCGATTATGTGTTATTTGCAGGTAAAATGAATTTGATTACTTAGTGACACTTTTACGTGATTATTGTACATCTGGTCATCTCGTCCCGACAATATTGAATCCTAGTAAAAAAATTTATTAGTGTCACGTAAATTAACCAAAGAAAACATTTTTCCTACCCTAATCTTTGTATATTCAATTATTATTGTTTCTTAGTATATGTCAACATGACTATAGCTCAATTCGACTCAAAACTAAAAAAATCAGTATAACAACTCAAGTCCATCCCTAGTAGATATTGTCTGTTTCTATCCGTTACATATCGTCGTTCTCCTCTTCAATCGATGTAAGATCTTACAATCCACCCCCTTCGGGGCCCAACGTCCTGATTGGCACTCGTTATCCCTCTTCAATCGATGTAGAATCTCACATTCAGATATTCACTCCTACATACTAATGAACTAGAAAAATAAACATTAAAGACGTAGAATATCTAAATGTGAGATTCTGCATCGATTGGAGAAGGAAAATTCTCTAATGAGTAAAAAGATCCAACGACTTTGAAAGACTAGCAACGTAACAGTCCTAAGCAGCCTAAAACCGATAGCTTCACCAAGCGTAAATGTAAACTCCGCTCCATATTAGGTCTCCTCCCTTCCCAATACAAATTGGGTTCAAAATTATTTGAAGACAGAGACATGTCTATATGAATTATTATTATAAAGTATACAACTTTATAAAATCCAAACAGCCTTAGCCCAACCCTCAAAGTTTGGGCCCTCCATAAAGTATGGATTAGACTTTATGGCATCCCTCATCCATAAGATTATCATTTAACCTGTTTTGAAAATTATATCATTCAGGGACAGTTTTTCTTCTCATCCCTTTCCATTATAACTCATCATCTTCTGCTATGAACAAGGATCGAGCTCGAATCTAATAGGAAAAGTCTCGGATTTAACACGAGATCTCGACTCGGCTTCAAGAAATATATCAAAACTTGATTAACATTGAAGATCTACACATACACATACACAAGAAGCTACTTTCTAATCAGATCATTGTATGTAGTAACAGTCAGTAGTACTGTATTTCTATAGCTATGAATCTTTTTTTCTCAGTATAAAAAGGAAGCTACCATGGTTGGCTTCGAGATTCCTTGCAACGTCGGGTTTGTGTTCTTCGTCTCGATGATTCCGTTGAGATTTAGCTTCTCAACTTTGTTGGCTTCAATCTGTTCCAAGAACAAAACAAGAGATGAAACAAAGAATCTATGAGTCTAACATTAACACAAACACAGAACACTAAACTAGGATTAGGAGTTCATTACTTGTTCTGTGTAGGATTCGGGCCGCTTTTAGGAATTTGGCGAAGGCTCGAGGAAGTCGACGATGCTGTTTCGGGGAGCTTCCGAACTGTGAGAGGTAGATGAAGATGACCAACTCGAGACGAGGACGATGGGAGGAGCGTTCTTGCAGCCAGAGCAGCAGTGTGAAGATGGAGAGGAAACATCAGTAGAAAAGTGTAGAGAATTGGAAGCAATGATTTGCAGATCAAAGGTTTCATGTTTTTTTGTGAGTTCTGAGAGAATCAATGTCTTATTTGTCTTGCAACTCCAACAACTAGTGGTCTGCTTGCTTATATAATTCAACAATTTTTCTAATTTTGTCTTCAACTGCCTTTCTTTGTTTCACTAAACAGAATACTTACAAGTTACACCCCTGTATTTTGTATGTTTCGCAGATCGTACCACTCCCGTACGTAGTGTATTTTACGAATCAGACCCTTGTATTAAAAAAAAGTTCGAAATGCCCTTGTGAACATGAAAATATACCCATTTATCGGTTAACTTTGATAAAATCGACTCATGCCAATCTAAACATAACTCAATTGGTTAAAACACATTCAGTCGATGGAACTAAAGACAAATACTGAAAGCTGTAAACTTAAGGTGTACAAGGGTAGATTTGCAAAATAAATAACAAGGGTGTGATGTGCAATTAATCTAAAAACTCGGGTATTTTACAAATCAGACCCTTGTATTAAAAAAAAAGTTCGAAACGCCCTTGTGAACTTGAAAATATACCTTTTTTATCGGCTAGCTTTGTTAAAACTGACTCATATGTCAATTTAAGCATAACTCAACTAGTTAAGATACATTCACTCGGTCAAGAGGTCAAAAGTATAAATCATTCTACCTCCGATATAAGAATCAATATCATACGACAACAGTACATTAGAACAGAAGACAATTAAAACTCAATTGGTTAAGACACATTCACTCGATCAAGAGGTTAAAAGTTTAAATCACTCCACCTCCATTATAAAAATCAATATCATACGACAACAGTACATTAGAACAAAAGACAATAACTCAATTGGTTAAGATACATTCACTCGATAAAGAGGTCAAAAGTTTAAATCTCTCCAACTCCATTATACGAATCAATATCATACAACAACAATATATTAGAACAGAAGACAATAGTTCAACTGGTTAAGACATATTCACTCGATTAAGAGGTCAAAAGTTTAAATCTCTCCACCTCTATTATACAAATCAATATCATACGACAACAGTACATTAGAACAGAAGACGAGGACTTCAAGCTATAAACTTAAGGTCTACAAGGGTAGATTTGCAAAATAAATAACTACATGGGTGTGGTGTGCAATTAATCTAAAAACTTTCAAAAAATGAATGGCCTGGATTAGTCTGTAAAGATCAAACACAGTTTTCAAGACAGATCCAAAGGGTTAGTGGGTGTGAGCTGAGCCATGTGATCTATGTTTGACTTAAGGAACTTCCAATTTCCAAAGCAAAATCAAGACTTGAGAGAGGAGTTCTTGCTAATTATACAATAATTTGTTCACCTGCCATCACGTGGTCATGCACGTGATCAAAATAGCAAAAGAAATTTGTTCTACTCCTTGACAAAAAATGCTACTGCTACCAATCTGCACAGTGCTTAAAAAACTGTCACTTTTCCTCTCTATGTTTGACTGAGAGCTACATTCAAATAAATCAATCTTTCCTTTACCTAAACTATTCTTCCCCTTTTCAGGTTGCCAATTGGCTACAATCTGATATGATGCACCTATAAGCAACAGTATGCATCCATGGCTGATGATTTGATGATCATCATCATCATAAGATGATAGACTTAAGAAAGTTATGGAGAGATCTACTAATATAACTCAACTTGCTGGTTTTGTTACGATCTCTACACGGTCCTACTAGTTTCGGTGTTGGGAAATACTTCGACGAATCATTGTGTTCTTGTGATGAATGGTTAGAATAACTACTGAGCGTTTAGGACCTGATGGATGTAAGTAAAAGTAAGGAAGAGTGCAATGTGTTTGAAAAGGAAATTCATAACCCAACAAATTGAGACTACTTACATTTAGTGGTAGTAGTATCTACTGTTTGTTGATAGTATTTCTTCAGCTCCAACTTTCATGTTGGAGCCAGGCATTTTCTTCTTTGCCCCTCCTTCGACGACCGTGACGTCGACTAAGAATGTTGCACAAACGGGGCGGTGATCGGAGAATTGAGACTCCCCACGAATGTAATAAAGTTGTCGTATGCCGTCACCGTGCCATAAAATTCTGTCACACCTGCATTCTTCTATGAGTTTTCAGGATGTGTTATGAGGGTTGATTAGAACAAGGTTTTGTATGATTTTCTATGTCATACGTACCAAGCTGGTGTTCTTCTCTTCTTTTTCGATTTTTTCGAGTCCCCGGCGTACGTGTCGGAGTTGTAGTAGTATTTATAGGTGGGGGCGAAGTAAATTGTTCCCTCTTTCCATCCATAGAACACTCGCCCTGCATCCCTTTCGATCTTTAGCTATAACATCCACCAAAACATAAGAGAATCAGCACAAAACATCTTTGATTTTAAGCACAAAGTCTCAAACTTCAACCACAACTCTAGAGGACGACTACCTGATCTTTGTTAAGAAGTTCATCCCAGTGATTCGCTTCCATAAGCCTTCGAGTTTCCAAGTAGCTCAAAGCTATTCGATAGTTCAAATCTCCTAACCATATTATTCGTCTTGAGCCATTTCATCAACACAAATGAGAAGCTCAGTAACAAACAGTTTTATTCTTATTTATATGTATATGTTTTTTCATATCATTCAGTTCAAGATGCTCACTTGTGTCCAAGGATTTTCTCTGGCATTCGACCGTCAGGTGTTCTGCATATTTTTGGAAACTGAGTGTTCTTAAGGATTTCTATGACATCCAAATTTCTCCTCAGTTCATCCCCTTCTTTCTCTCCTGAAGCTAAGTGGCTGCAGATGAAGCAAAAGCTTGTCTGGTGAAATAACATGCTCACTGAAATGCACCCCTGGAAGACAAGAACCGACCCTCACGATTTCAGAATGAAACAATATGGACCGCCCAAGCCCACCGCTAGCAAATATTGTCCGCTTTAGCCCGTTACGTATCACCGTCAGCCTCACAATTTTAAAACGCTTCTGCGAGGGAGAGGTTTCCACACCCTTATGAGGAATGCTTTGTTCCCCTCCCCATGTGGGATCTCACAATCCACCCCCTTGGGGGTCCAACATCCTCGCCGGCACACCGCCAGGTGTCTGGCTCTGATACTATTTGTAACAGCCCAAGCCCACCATTGTCCTCTTTGAGCTTTCCCTTTCGGGCTTCCCCTCAAGGTTTTTTAAAACGCATCTACTAGGAAGAGGTTTCCACACACTTACGAGGAATGCTTTGTTCCCCTCTCCATGTGGGATCTCACAATCCACCCCCTTGGGGTTCCAGCGTCCTCGCTGACACACCGCTTGGTGTCTGGCTCTGATATCATTTGTAACAGCCCAAGCCCACACTAACTGATATTGTCCTTTTGAACTTTTCCTTCCGGGCTTCCCCTCAAAGTTTTTTAAAAAGTGTCTACTAGGGAGAGGTTTCTATACCCTGACGAGGAACTCTTTGTTCCTCTCTCCGTTGGATCTCACAAATACTAAGCAAAATTATCCCATATTTGTAGACAAGGGAACTCAGAAATATATAAGTATTACCTTGTTGCCGAGGCATCCCATGATTCCACGACTGGTACTTGCAATTCGTAAGTGGCTAACATATGGAACAAGCTCCTTCCTCATCCAAATTGTGACAAAAATGCCAACCATTTGTTTACTTGCAATGAGACCATACTTCATCTCGTTACCGCTTTCAGGAATGGAAATCTCTGAAATATCAAAGACGCTTGGATCCTCCTCTTCATCTTCTTCTGAAGAAATACCATCTTCACTCACATGTGATGGTTGGCACCGAAACCAGAAATCCTTACTGCGTTTCCTTTCAAGTTCCAGTGGCGTACAATTGCAACTTTTTAGCTTCCTTCTACTTACAGTCCTGAAAGTTTTACTGATGCTTTTAAGAGAAGGTTTTGGAAAGAATTTAGAACCGCTAAAACCAGTGGCAGGTTTCGGTCCTCTTGAGCAGCCATTTATTGGATTGTTCAATGATTGGTTAATTAAGGATAGCCATCTTGCAGCAGGCTCATTGTCTTCGATAACGAGAACGTTTCCAGCATTTAGAGGCACAATTTCCTGAAAACTGATGATATAAGAAGTTAAAATAACACATCAAACCGTTTGAATGATTGGAAATATAAAGAATCACATGACAAATTTGATTGGGAGTGGCAGATAAAGGCTACTATCCATAGTTTCGCTGGAAGAATAAGAGCTTTGGAACTTCTTTTGTAACGGCCCAAACCCACCACTAATAGATATTGTTCGCTTTGACCCGTTACATATTGCCGTCAGCCTCACGATTTTAAAACGCGTCTACTAGGGAGAGGTTTCCACACCCTTATAAGGAATGCTTTATTCCCCTCCCCAACTGAGGTGGGATCTCACAATCCACCCCCTTTGAGGGTCAACGTCCTCGCTAGCACACCGCCCGATGTCTGGTTCTGATATCAGTTGTAACAGTCCAAGCTTACTACTAGTAGATATTATCTAATTTGGCTCGTTACGTATCACTGTCAATCTCACGGTTTTAAAATGCGTCTGCTAGGGAGAGGTTTTCACACCCTTATAAGGAATTCTTCGTTACCCTCTCCAACCGATGTAGGATCTCACAACTTTCCAAAATTATCAAATGGAAATTTGAGCAGTGAACAAAGGTGGCATTGTTGTCTACTCAATAAACAAACCAATATAGTTTCTTGGAAAGAAAAGATTGGAAAAGAACTTTCAAAGCACAGCAAGATGAATGAAGATATTCCATGTTGTCGTTCTTAGAAAGAAGGAAAAAGGGAGGGGCAGAAAACATACCCAAATATGTAAATATCAGCGCTATCGTCGTTCTTAATAAAATCGTTCAGATTGAGGTTAGTATGGGGAGATTTTCCTCCAACATTCCACGTTGCAACAAAAACACTGAATCAAATCCCACCAGGGAAAATAAATGTTAATGCACAAAAAGATTAAAAGTTCATCTTCTGATCAAAACAAAAGAAAATCAAAGCAATCTCATAACAAAATACCGGAAGGATTGAACTTCTTCTTGATCACGACTCATTAGAGAATCCGTGCTGCCTAAGAATGCACTATCTAGCTCTAGATCGGAAATCGATTCTAAGCCCTTTCCTGATAATCAAACAGGACACTCATTTCTTATCAAACTTCATAGTTTAAACCAACTGATCAAAAAATACTCTGAAATAGCTGGAAAAGGAACAATATCAAATAGAGAAACTATACCAATCTTGCTTCCTTTCTCACACTAATTTAAAGATGTGAATTGAATATATTCTCCATTGAAAAAGCTACTTCAAAATTATCATCAATGACTTATCTGAATAAAACTTTGCTTTCTATGGTGATATTTCTTTCTTTATCATAAAAATAAAATAAGAAAGATGTTAAGTTAATCCCTTTTGGAACTCACCAGTGGACTCAAATGAACCTTTGAACTCTCTCTTCCCATTTCTTTCTCCCATGGCAAATATTTTTCTAATGAAGGACTGAAAGCAGAGGAAGAAAAAGAAATAGATATTTAATGATACTAACTTCATAAGGTACAAATTCAAGAGGAAAAACAACAAAAAAAAACTTTAGGATCCAAAAAATGGGAAGAGAGAAAGGGAGCTGATGAATCATTCACCTTCTTTCTTGAGTCTTGTTCTTTGAAAGTCATTGTCGATATTGGAATTTCTCATCAATTCCACTGACCCAAATCGAAGATCTACAGCAAAACAAATCGAAGCAAACATAAATTGAAATTTCACTCTCAAGAACGTCAAGAAACTAAGGACTCAACACCAGCAACCATCCCCTGATCCATGATATCAATAATCTTCTTACAAATCAATTGCCAATGAAAATAAATTGAACTGAAGCCAATGGTTAAGACATAATCCAAATCAAGAAGCTAGAGATTCAAATCTATTTTGAATGAACAGAACACAGACAGAACAGGAAACTAACCAGACAACAATGATCTAATGAGACCAAAAACTCCATAAATCCAAAGAAAACGCCAATATTACCACAAAAAGAAGCAAAACTCAAAATTAAGATTTGCTCAAGGAGGAACAGATTTGATCAAATTTAAAACCAAAGTGGCAACCCATGACAAGGTTGACAAGTGGGGGGGTTATTCTTATTCACGAGAAAGTCAACTGTCGGTATATATATAAGAAGAATTAAAACAAAATGAACTTCCACGATTTCCGCAGTATAGAAAATTGAAATGATAGAAAAGAAAAAAGAACCTGAAATTGAATGTTAGAGATTCTAGAAGAAATAAGCAAAATGTCTGATATTCAATGGAGTAGTCCGAGAAATTTGCTGTTCCAAAATGCATTGAAATTGAGAAAAGAAATGGCACAAAAGAGGATAATAATAATAATAATAACCACGATCGATTTGATTGATGTGCAAATGGAGGGGTAAATTTTCTCGGGAAAATAAAGCGAGAAAGAAAATGTTTCTAGATTCTCTCATTCTCGAAAAAGAAACGGTCACAAGCAGAGAGGAAAATCTCAAAATCACCTTTGAAGAAACGCCGAGTTCCGCAGTGTGTGATTTGATCCTTTCATTGCTGCAATTGGAGAAGTTGTTCGCTCGAAGTTCTTCAAATGTTCATCGCAAAATGGCGAAGGATCAAATCTTTTGATTGAAACCCTTTGAAATGATCATCAAAAGAATGAAGAAATGGATCAATTTCATGGAACTAAGTGCAGAAATGAAAGAAAAATGCAACAGATTCCCAAGTAAATGGATTGCTTTCAAATTTCTGTTCTTCCCCTTATATATAGAGCTTTGAAGGGAAGCAATTTCAGATGCTTTAATTCGGGTAGCATCCACATGGAACTTTTCATTTTGTTGTGCTTTCTTTTGGCCTTTGTTTTATGTTTTTTTATTTTTTATTTTTATTTATTATTATTATTATTATTATTATTTTGAGTTAAACAATTATGACATAATTTCATAATTTTTCAAATTATTTTGTTTAAATTTAAAAAATTTAAAAATCTATATTTTAATTATTTTTATAATTTATTTATTTATCTCAACCAAGAATATTATATATTATCGATTTACAAAGTTCTTCACGTTAGGAACGTAATTTTGAACGACCAACCTGATGGGTTAAATCTTATAATAATAATAATAATAATAATTATTATTATTATTATTATTATAATATTTTAAATTCAAATTTCAAGACAATGGAAATTAATGAATGTAGCACTTAGAAAAAACTATATATATATATTATTATTTTGTATTTTCCATTTTGGTTGTTTTTTTTAATTTATTTATTGCCTCAAATTGGGAATGGATAAATACAATCAATTTGGTTAAAATTTTAATTCAATTATTAAAAATTTTGTAGCTTACTCGAGCACACCGCTCATACTTGATTCTATACCATTTGTAATAGTCCAAACTCACTGCTAACTAATATTATCCTCTTTGGGTTTTTTCGAGCTTCTTTCAAAGTTTTAAAATGAGTTCGTTAGGGAGAGATTTTCACATCCTAAGAAGGAATACTTTGTTCTCTACTCCGACCAATTTGAGATCTCATATTTACTCACACCCTTAAGTAAGTCAACCAACTAGAACTCGGGTCGCTGTTGACACGGATGATATATACTCAAGCGCCCGACCCCATTCCTAACATATAACTCGAGAAAGGGAATGTGAAGACTATTCTTTAGGTTCTTATTCTTTTCCCGAACTATTTTAAAAAATTACACTTTTTTCGAAACAATTTTTATAATAATAAAAAAGTGGAAGAACAACGTTGTCATAACTCATCTGCCCATTTCATAAAATTTTAAATTATTAAAGAACAAATAAAGTGAAAATGGGGCCAAAAGATAATTATATAATAATTAAGAGGCAAAAACGTGAAGGGAACCAAATGTTGGGGTAATGTTCGCCTCATTTACAAGCTAAAGAAAAAAATAATTAAATAAATAAAAGAGGTAGATCCTTAAATAAAGGGTTTTCTTAATATTCTATTAAAATAACAATGTGGTCCTCAAGAATTTAGAATGTTTGAAAACAGGACAATAACTTCTTTTAATGACGAACATTACCCATCAACAAGATTCTTTTATTTACAAAGTGACCCTTTTTGGGGCAACTTTTCAGATATGTAACCTAAAGTTGATGCTTCATCTTACACAAAAATTGTTGATGCCAAAAGTGTTGGAGGGGTGCATCGACTCGGTTACTCTGCACGAGATTCTAAACTTCACTTCACTTCAATACTGTCTCTACTTTTAGTTTGGTTTTGGAGCGGGTTTGACCATGAATACGGATGACTAAAAGAAAATGTATTATAAACAAACTTCAAAAATAAAGTTCGGTAAGCAACAAAATATTCAACCGAGATATAACTTGATCGATTAAGTCAATCATCCTCGGTTTGAATCCCGACCCCCACATGTTAGACTTACAAAAACAACAACCTGATATCTACATAGACTCGTTCAGAGAGTCGAGAGAGAAAAATTAGAATTTAAAGCTCGGTACGTGTAAGACTCCGAGAAGTGTAGGCTGATATCGACTGGCCTGCACGGTAAAAAAAAACAAAGCATAACCCCACATTACAATGCCGAAGGAAAACAAAGGAGTAAAAGGCAACATCTGTGCTTACTAGCCAAAAGATTCTAAGAGTGAACAGGGAATGTAACAGTTACAAGGATAATACAAACTCAGAACACAATACATGGCTGCTGTGTCTGATCACGACTGCGTTGCCATCATAGAAACAGAATACGGTTCGTGACCGTGAACTCTCACGCGGTAGATGCAAGTGTGCGACGGGCTTCCATGGTTGGATGAGAAATCTAATCGGATCATGTCAACGAGTCCGGAGCCTGTTGTCTCCACCACGTTGAATGTCTGTGCATTGCTCTTTTCGAGATCGTATGTGAACTCGGCCAAGAGAAACATCTTCTCAGCATTGGCAGCTGAGGCAGCAACGTCGTCCCCTTGAAACCACCCAGATACCCTGCACGCCTTAGGCGCGCTTGATCTATCGTATGCTACGCTCTGTCCAGAGAAGCCAGATTGTGAAGTCTAGTTAGTAAAAATGGAGGAAGCTGGCAGATGGTATAATCTAATAATACATATAAACAAAATCATAGATCCATCTGTAACACAAAATACGAATTTCATCTGGCAGCATCGTTCAATACTATCGAAAGCGTAATGTATCCTCTTTAAAGCTAAAGCATTTATCCATTTAACTTCGAGAAACTGTTTGTGTGAGATCCCATATCGGTTGGAGAGGGAAACGCTCCCAAGGGGGATTGTGAAATCCTACATTGGTTGGAGAGGGGAACGAAGCATTCCTTATAAGGGTAGAAACCTCTCCCTAACAGACGCATTTTAAAATCGTGAAGCTAACGGTGATACATAACAGACCAAAGTGGACAATATCGGCTAGCAGTGGGCTTGGACTACGGACACGCCATTGAAGAATATTTTAATCTCTATATTGGATTAGTAGAAAGAAGATGCCCTATCTTCAATCTTCATCATACCCTTTTCAAATATAGGTTTCTCAAAGGATGTCTCATATACACACCATAGAAAAGAAGGTACTTTTGTACATCATTCTAAAATAACATATGCATTATCCATAACCACAGCCCTCCCAACTCAAAATATCGAACCGACCATAGAACCCTGTTCCATAAGTGGAACGCATTAGTTGTCTGCTATCCGGTTGGGCAATAAGTGTAACGACCCAAGCTCACTACTAGCAGATATTATCCTCTTTGGGCTTTCCCTTACAGGCTTCCCCTCAAAGCTTTAAAACGCGTCTGTGAGGGGAAGGTTTCCACACCCTTATAAATGGTGGTTTGTTCTCCTCCCCAACCACATCACAGTAAGGGTCGAGGGCAATCACTCATTCTTAAAACCAGCATTCTTAAGACCAAAGAGGCAGGCGGAAAAGGGGGAAAGCTCTCCGTTCCTAGTTCTCCTGTAGCTGGATTCTTCGGAACCACAAGAATCCTTAGTTAGAATGGGATTCCAACTCAATACCTTTTGAGATTTTGAATCACCTACCACCCAAGTCTTCCTTTCCGGTGTATATCCCACAAAGATTAGTATAAAAACGTGCAACCTGACTTGTCCGAAGCACAATTAGGAAACACTTTCGGAGGGCATGGTGTCCCTCTCTAGTGGGTAAGCACCATTTAAAACTAAGATCACAGCTCCACTTAAAACTTTTGGAGGGCATGGTGTCCCACTTAACTATGCTGGTCTGTAGGATAGAACTTGTTATAGTCAAGAAAAAGGTAACAGAAGGTTTCAAAACGCGTCCATTAGGGAGAGGTTTCCACATCCTTATAAGGAATGCTTAAGGAATGCTTCGTTCCCCTCTCCAACCAACGTGGGAACTCACAATCCACCCCTTGGTGGCCTAGCACCTCGCTGATACACTGCTCAGTATCTGATTCTGACACTATTTGTAACAACCCAAGCTCATTCAGATTATGTTGTGTATACAGTAACAGATGCTAACCGATAGTATACACTAAAATATAAGTATTTACCATATAGAACAAAAACTTAAGACGGCAGATAAGAACATCACCTTGGCAACATGCTCTAGAGTAATAGCTTCTGGAACGATCGCCGTCCGTAGCCTAATTTGAACGAACCCGCTACTTCCTTTCAAGGGGAAGCACTGCCCGGGCTCCCCGAAACTCGGTTTCAGCATCTTATTCGCATTACTATGAACTCCATTCCTTGCATTTCTCGAAAACCAGTTACTTGTTCTTCCTGTAAACGGCTCGGAATGCTTTACAACCATAGCCCCACCAGAAGCAAGAGCATAATCCACCCTACCAAGTCCATCAGCCGCATGCTTCTCAATCTCCATCTCAACCACCTCCCTTGCATAGGCTCTTATATCATCCAAATTTGCAAACCGCTCATCAATTTCACCGCTCTTCGCCTTCTTCAATTCGTCGTAAATCCTATCGAATTCTTGCTTCGACAACCAATCCACGGCCGTTAACTCGCTCAAAGACCTTTCCAGGTCCTCCCCTTTATCCTGTAGCACCTTCAAACCGCTCTCAAGATCAGCAGTTTTTGCCTCAATCTTATGGTCAACTTCCCTTCTCAATCCCCCAACTTCGTTCTCGATCTTCCGATCGACGACCTCCACCTGCACCTGAATCATCTTGGTGGTAGTTTTCAAGAATGCTTCAACTTCTGCAATCCGTCCCTCAACTTCTGAAAACCCCATTTGATTTCCCACCGCACCATCCCCTGATTTTAGGGCTAATTTCCTAATCATTTGAACCAACCCTAGAAGAACCATCAAAAGCACAATATTCTTCGTAACCACGCTAAGAATAGTCGCCCATCGAGGCTTCTCCGGCTTCGTAATCGCCTTTCTACTCCGCCGCGGCGAAATGGTGGAATTCGCAACAGTTTTCTTGATCTGAAGTGGATCCCTAGATGACCGCTCAAGAACAACCTCACCTCTAATCGAGTGATGGCTCATATCCCTACCAATTCCACCGGCGACCTTATCATCGGCCGCACCACCAGTTCCAGCAGTAGCGGTATTCGAAAGAGGATTCGCGCCATCCGTTGCCAACAATTCAATACTAGCCCCCTTCTTCTCCGAAACCAACACCGGCCTCCTCCGCACCGCCGGATTCGCCGTTATCGACACGGTCGAAGCCGACATTTCTGTGGAGAAAATTTCACGATTCCGACAGCAGAAATAAATTCCCAAAAATGCAAAACAAAAACCCTAACAGTGAAGAACGAAATTGAAGAACATACGAACATACAAGAATGTAAAGCGCAAAGATCGAAAAGGAATTTTGTATACACTGAGATTTTGAAATTTCTAAGAAAAAACAGAGAAATTTCGAGGGAAAACGGAGGATACGGTGGCAGAATTTGATCTCCGAATCGAGAAAACTTGAGTGCATAAACTGAATTAAATTAACCGACGCATCGGATGAAAGCAACCGGCGTTTGAATTTTTTTATTTTTTTATTTTTTTTTTCACAGAGAAAAAAAACCCTTTGTCTTGTTTCATTGTCAGAATTACCGTTCATTATTTATTTCTTTTTTGTCGGGTAAAATACATTTATTTCTTTTTTAATTATTCGAATTTCTAAATTAATTCGGCCCAAGCATCATAGCTGGCACACCCCTCACTGCTTAGCTCTGATACCATTTGTAACTGCCCAAATCCACCACTAATAAATATTGTCCGCTTTGACCCGTTACGTATCATCGTCAGCTTCACAATTTTAAAACATATCTACTGTAGAGAGGGTCTAGTCCTTCTCGGACCAGTACTTTGCATCGTCTGGTGGCTGCCCTGATACCATTTGTAACAACCCAAGCCATTGTGTGATGTCCCACATTGATTGGAGAGGAGAACAAAATACCATTTATAAGAGTGCGGAAACCTTCCCCTAGCAAACGCGTTTTAAAGCCTTGAGGAAAAACCCGAAAGGGAAAGCCCAAAAAGGACAATATCTACTAACGGTGGATCTAGGTTGTTACAAATAGTATCAAAGCCAGACATCGAACAATGTGCCAGCTTTATCACTATTCCCTGAAGGGGGGTAGACACGAGGCAGTGTGGCAGTAAGGACGCTAGGCCCCGAAGCGAGGTGGATTTGGGGGCGATCCCACACCGATTAGAGGAAAGAAAGAGTGTTGTCCCTGAATGGGGTGGATTGTGATGTCCCAATTAGTTGGGGAGGAGAACAAAACACCATTTATAAAAGTGTGAAACCTTCCCCTAACAGACGCGTTTTAAAGCCTTGAGGGGAAGCCCGAAGAAGACAATATCTACTAGCAGTGGATATGGATCGTTACACATTGCTAACGGTTATTATTCGCTTTGACCCATTATGTATCACTGTCAACCTCACGGTCTTAAAACATGTCTACTCGGAAGATGTTTCCACACCCATCTAAGAAAGATTTAGTTCCCCTATCACGACCCTATAGGAACCAATACTTCCCGAACTTAGAGGCATTACCATACCATAGGCAAGCATGTTCGAGTATTTGGAGGCACGTGTTTTGTATAATTCAATAATTTAAATTTTCAAACAAAAAAAGAAAAATTTATATGACAAATCATAGACATACAAAGCTCCAATGGTCCCATTAGAATATCTCTCTACCACTTCATATAACAGAGCACTAAAATAAGTACAAACAAAACCTGATGATAGTTACAAACAAACTATCAAGAACCAACCATACAGTTTATGAGGAAGAGAAGCCGAGCTCCAAGTTAGAACCGCGCTGACGATGTTCTTCGAAGCTGATACTTCGGCTCGGGCGAGGGGGTCGATGGTAGCAAATTTTCCATCTCCTACAGGTAAAACAAACTCCTTAAGTAGATACAACCACAAATATTTAAGATACCCTTTCGGATCGAGTAGGCGATGATTGTACGAAATCCAGTTTAAACGAATCCTACGATCCTATCTTCTATCGATTGTTTCAACGCTTCCCGTTAAAGCAATAATTTGGCATCAACAAATGAGTGGTTTAAACTCAGAACTTATTTGGTCTGGTCGAGCGTTTTCAAGAAAATCGTCTTTTCGCTATAGTACGCTTTTCAGTAGATTTTCTTAACCCAACACCTTACGGCACGAGCTCACGACAGTCATGTACCACCACCCGAGAAGAAAATCCACTCAAAAAAGCAAAAGGAAAAAATAAACGACCTATAGGATAAAAGGTCATTGTCCCTTTTCCTATAGAGGGGTTAACCTGCAACAGCTCAAGCTCACCACTTGCAGATATTGTCCACTTTGGTCTGTTACGTATCGCCGTCAACCTCACGGTTTTAAAACATGTCTACTAGGGAGAGGTTTCCACACCCTTATAAGGAATGTTTTGTTCCCCTCTCCAACAGATGTGGGATCTCAAAGTCCACCCCATGGGAGCCCAACATCCTCGTTGGCACACCGCCCGGTATCTAGCTTAGATATCATTTATGTATCATCGTCAGCCTCACGGTTTTAAAACGCATCTACTAAGGAGAGGTTTCCACACCCTCGTAAGGAATGCTTCGTTCTATACGATGCGATTGTAGTGTGATAGCATCCAATTAAATGACATGAAACTTATAGGATGAACTCTGATCTAAAACCGTGCGTTCATCCTTATACTTCGTTAAGAACCCTACAGAATCTAGTAAATCATAAGACGGGTAGCAATGTAGAAAACTTAAAAGTACCGCCTAATAAGAGGACACGTGTTTCGAGCCCTTCATCTGCAAATCTATATATATATATTTATATATGTATATATATATTCCACATCCAGCCATGTTCGAGTTTGACGAACACTAACCTTACGTTTCCTGAGCCTTTCGTTTTCCTCTTCCAAACGCGAAACTTTGTTCTCCAGTTCATTGGTATAAGCCTGTTGAAAGTGGCAACTAAGTTATACATATTGAAGTGCTCCTAACTTTTAAATCTACAGGAGCTTTTTTAAAAATCACCTGCTTCCTTGCTCGTGAACGAGCGGCAGATTCCCGATTCTTTATCATCCTTTTCTGTCTACGCTCGACAGTTTTCTCGATCATGTCTTCAGACGCTCCCCTTTTCCTTCCAGATGTCTGTGTGTCAGATAACGCTCCGACCAATGGCGTTGGCAATGCCAACTGATTGTCTACATATGGACCATCTATCACGGTGCCAGCCCCGACGTGCATCGGCTGGGGAATAGGCTGGCTCGGCATGTAAACCCCCATCATTGCTGTTTGTTGAGGCTGATATTGAACTTGGGGGAACTGCATCCACTGTCCTTGTTGGGGGAACTGTGGTGTGATGTTTGCGTCGACTTCAACAACAGGACCTGCACCTTTCTTATTCGGTGACGTCTCAGCAACGACCCCGGCTTTAACCAGAAAATCTTCCAATGTCATCTCTCCCAACGTAGGTTGTCGTTCACAAGACTTCTTCTCCTCACTATCTTTGCTTTGTTGAATGTCTCTCCACACCTCGTCAACCGTCTTTTTACTTAGAGCACCATTCAACGTGAGACTACCCTGACGTTGTTGGGGCGTTAGGTTCGACAAAACAGTATTGTCTTCATTGTCCTTACCGACGTTTTGGTTAGCCTCAGCGGTCCACACATTCTTAAGAAGCTCATCAAGATTCATACTGATTAATGGCTTTCCTAGATCACCCAACTGGTTTTGGACCTCATCCAAAGTGAGACTATATAGCGAGTTTTGTCGAACCAATGGCTCCAATTGCGATTGTTTGCCATTCGGATCACCTCCGCCTTCAGACCCCATCGTTTGAATCCCCATTCACATAATCCAGCTCAAATTTTAATCCATAGCTCAAACGAAAACTTCGAAAACCGTCTCATTCAACTCGTCGAGAAACAAAGCAGATGAGTTATACAAACAACCCAATGAAGTTCTGCATAAGATATGAATCAAGAACTAAATCAAATATATATAAATATCAGACGCTAACAAAGCAAGGAAATGATCATGGGTTTATAAGTAAAGAATACATCTCCATTAGTACGAGGCCTTTTGGGGAAGCCCAAAGTAAAGTCACGAGAGCTTATGCTCAAAATGGACAATATCATACCATTACGGAGAGTCGTGATTCCAAACATGGTATCAGAGTCATGCCCTTAATTTAGCCATGCCAATAGAATCCTCAAATATCAAACAAATAAGTTGTGAGCCTCGTAGTCAAAAGTGACTCAAGTGTCAAACAAAGAGTGTACTTTGTTCAAGAACTCCAGAGAAGGAGTCGAGCCTCGATTAAGGGGAGACTATTCGAGAGCTCCATAGGCCTCAAAGGAGGCTCTATAGTGAACTTTGTTCGAGAGGAGGATTGTTGAGAATTATTGGAAGGGAGTCCCACGTTGCCTAATTTAGGGAATGATCGGTAAGGAATACATCTCCATTGGTACGAGGCCTTTAGGGAATAAGCCACGAGAGCTTATGCTCGAAGTGGACAATATCATACCATTATGGAGAGTCGTTAAGTCGTGATTCCTAACGCAAATTTCATAAACGGAGTTAAATGGCAGATAAAACCCAGCATGCAGAGACATAATACAGAGCCAATAGCCTTAGCTGATCAAGAACTGATAAAACCCTAAAGCTAAACACATAACCCAACAAAAACATTATAGAGCTAGAAAAATGCTTCAGAACAAGGATCAAAAGCTACTTTTCTGAAGAAAACTGCAAGAAATTGAATCCAAGACAGACTTTGAATCTTTGATCAAACTAAGAACAGGAAATATATTAAAACTTCACAACCAAAGAGATTCATAATGGATGAACAAAGTGAAAACACACAACAACAACAGCTCTGCATGTAACAATATCAGTGAGTTCATCTGAAAATCTCAAAAAATTCAAGAAACCCAAATGGGGGAAACACAAAAACAACATTCTGAGGTGAATCCAAGTAGGTAAAACACAAATTTCCAGAGAAAATCAAACAAAAAAGGCTCAAGAACACCAAAATGAACAGAAATCTCAAATGAGTAATGCAAAGAACCACAAAAAAAGGCTGAAAAATGGAAAAAATGATAGGGAAAATGAATTGAAGTGATACCTGAAGAAGAATTCAACGAAGAACAAGAAGAACGATCTGAAAAGTGTAAAGAACAGAGTGAATTAAGAACAAAAGCATAAAAAATGCATCATATGGGATGAATTAATAACAGAGGAAAGAACAAAAAAATGGGGGGAAAAAAAGGGGAAGAAAATGGAAGAGAAGGCCAAGCCCAGTTGTGAGAGTGGGATGTGGAGAAACAAAAGGGAAAATTTTATAATTTTTATTGTCTGAAAATTATAAAAAAAAAATCAATTTTTTAAAAAGGAAAAAAAAACTTTAATTGGCCAAATTTCTGAGTCTTCGTTCTTGGAGTTTTGGAATTGAAGGAAAAATAATTCCATGTTCACGCCCTCATGCTGTAATGATGAGACCCCATTTTCATTTGTCTACTTCTGCCACCATTTACGAGGGTTCTGTTCCCCTCCACACTCTATAAATAAATTTATTTTTACTGAAATTTTAATAATATTAAATATATGTAAAAAAAAAAGTAATATTTTTAAAAAATAATTATTGAATTACAAATTATGTAATTTAGTTTGTATCGTTCGAAAAAGTTATAACTTATACGAGAGTTTTCTGGCGAAATTTGGCGAGCGTTTATAAATTAATTGAATTTGTTGGTAGTAAAGCTTATATCGGAAATAATTTAGTTTCCATGTATAGTTCAAAAAAGGCGAATCTTTATACACGTGTATGCAATGCACAAGTTGGACCACCGACCTATAAAAATATGAAAAATATTTATTTTGGTTCATAAATAATAATTCTCATGGAAATATAAAGTCGTCTCTAATTTTTTATAATAAGGAAATGACTTGGAATTTGAAGTAGGTTTCGAGCTTTTTGTTCAAATATGAGATTAGCGAATTCGTAACCTAAATTTTTTATGTTACGAGTTTTTTAATCGTTTAGGGTAAATAATATCACTATTTCTATACGAAATTACATAGAAATACAAAAGTTCGATATAATTTCAAATGATATATAAGAATCAAATCATTGATCATTGAAACGAGTAGTATATTAACCTAATTCGAGAGTTGAGCGCTCGGGATTTAATTGGATATGTGTTCAAATACTCGGCTGCATACATCTGTTTGGCCTCCTCCACAGCATCAACCTTTCATCACCTTTCATCACAGCTTTTAAGAGTTCATTGGCATCTATTGTATGTATGTTTGCTTAGTTTCATTGTATCGACCAGACATTGGGCGGTTGCTGGCAAGGACGTTGAGGTCCCCTTCCTTATAAAGGTGTGGAAACCTCTCTTTAGCAGACGTGTTTTAAAAATCGTGAGGCTGATGACGATACGTAACGAGCTAAAGCGGACAATATCTATTAGCAGTGGGCTTGGATTGTTAGACGACAAATATATGTTAGCAGTAGAGGCTTAGATGCTCATGGCCTTTTCGAATGTTGTCTAGGCGGGTTGTTTGGTGGAGGGTCATGACTACTATTGGGCAGTTCTGCATATTCGAACGGTCTAGTGTACGGATTCTGTTTCGATTTGATCTTTCGAGCTGGAGGAGTGAAATGATGCACTCGTCTCTGAGTTTCCGATTTGCAGTGGATAGTTTTCAATCTTCGTTTGTGCCCATCGACTCGAGCAATTCCCTCGGAGTCGTCTCACATGGGCGTGTGCCTATTCCACAAAATGAACATTGTTATACAAGAACAAAAAACCTTTTAAAACCAACCTCAAGGCGTCCTGATGTCAAGGACAACTATCCTATAAAAAGAAGCTTTGGAAGAACCATAGTAAGCAAGGAAATAAAAAATCTCTTTAATCCAATTACCTCGTATAATACAAAACAAAACTTTGCAACAGCATACTGGAGCTTCTATCAATGGAGCAAATTCAAGACCACGAGCATCTCGCTCTGATACTATTTGTAACAGTCCAAATTCACCGCTAGCAGATATTGTCCGCTTTATCCTATTACGTATCGTCGTCAGCCTCACGAATTTAAAACGCATCTACTAGGAAGAGGTTTTCATACACTTATAAGGAATGTTTCGTTCTTCTCTCCAACTGATGTGAGATATCACAAATCACCCCCTAGGGGGCCAGCATCCTCACTAGCACACCGTCCGGTGTCTAGCTCTGTTACCATTTGTAACAGCCCAAGCCCACAACTAGCGGTGCCTTGGCTCGTTACGTATCGCCGTCAGCCTTACGGTTTTAAAATGCATCTACTAGGAAGAAGTTTTCACACTCTTATAAGGAATGTTTTGCTCCCCTCTCCAACTGATGTAGAATCTCGCAATCCACCCCCTTGGGGACCAGCTTCCTTACTAGCACAACACCCAATGTCTGCCTCTAATATCATTTGTAACAGTCTAGCTCAAGCCCACCGTTAGCAAATATTGTCCTCTTTGGCCTGCTACGTATCATCATCAGCCTCACAGATTTAAAACGCGTCTACTAAGGAGAGGTTTCCACACCCTTATAAGAAATGGTACACCTATTTCTTGATCCAAAGAAGTGAAGATAGGTCGAGGATGGTGGAAAGGCGACATTCTGATTAAAGGCTGCTAAAAGCTTTTGATTATTGATAACTTTCTGGTTGTTCAATTTAAACTTAAGAAGACTATTGACAGCAATTCATGCAGCTGTATATGCATTTACATTGAAGCATCTGTTCATTATATTCCCATTTCTGGCCTGCATAGCAAGGACTTCAATGAGGCACATGTCAATTGCAACTGACCAAACAACATTCCTTCCTTTGTGCTTTACATCTCTTCTTTTCCCTAGCAGGTCATAGGACCCCATTCCTGTATAAGAAGAATGTATAGAAAGTTCTTTGGCGTCCATTTGATTCGACCCGGAGCAATTCAATTGCCTTTTAATATAAATGGACTTGAAGAACTTTACGAGTAAGGAAAAATCAAATGTCTACTTACTTTTAGTCATCTAGAGACAAACTATGAGATCCTACATCGATTGGGGAGGAGAACGAAACATTCTTTATAAAGGGTGTGAAAACCTCTCCCTAGCAGACGCGTTTTAAAAACTTTGAGGAGAAACCTGAAAGGGAAAGCTCAAAGAGGGTAATATCTGCTAACAGTGGGCTTGAGCTGTTATAAATGATATCAGAATCAGACACCAGACAATGTGCCAACAAGGAGGCTGAGCCTTGAAGGGGAGTGGACACGAGGCAATGTGCCAGTAAGGACGTTAGGCCACAAAGGGGGGTGGATTGTGAGATCCCACATCGGTTGGAGAAGGGAACAAGTGTCGGCGAGGACACTGGGCCCCGAAGGACCCTCTCCCTAGCAAACGTGTCTTAAAAACCTTGTGGAAAAGCCCAGAAGGGAAAGCTTAAAGAAGACAAAATCTACTAGCAGTGGGCTTGAGCGGTTACACAAGCCAAATGTACCCACGCAATGACTGCAGAATGACTGCAGAAAAAAGAAGAAAAATCAAATGAATAGTTAAAAACATAACACAATTTAAGATAACATTTGATATTTATTGACAGAGCATGAGAGAGCATATATTTCCTTCAGAAGTTAATAAGAATTGAGAAATCATCGTTGCAGTCAATCATGCAACTACTTGTGAGATATTGTAGAACTGGAACGACTGGGATATGCCACTGGAGTTCAGTGTACAATTACTAGTTTAACATCTTTTGAGCTTGTGGAGGTGGAAAATTTAGTATATAATTACGAGGTGGGAAATTTAGTATACAGTTCGTTTTAACGTGACAAGGATCGTTGTAAGATATTTCAGCAGCCCACGCAAGACTCTACCAGTAGACAACCCCGGAGACGTAGGGCTTGCAGAAGGTTAAACTAATTTTGTAACAGCTCAAGCCCACTGTTAATAGATATTGTCCTATTTGGATTTTCCATTTCGGGCTTCCCCTCAAGGTTTTTAAAACGTGTCTGCTAGGGAGAGATTTCCACACTCTTATAAAGCATGTTTCATTCCCCTCTCCAACTGATGTGGGATCTCACAATCCACCCTTTTTCGGGGCCCAGCGTCCTCGCTGACACTTGTTCATCTCTCCAATCGATGTGGGATCTCACAATCTACCCTCCTTCAGGACCCAGCGTCCGCGTTGGCATACCGCCCGGTATCCGGCTCTGGTACCATTTGTAACAGTCCAAGCTCATCACTAGCAAATATTATCCTCTTTGGGTTTTCCCTTTCGAGCTTCCCCTCAAGGTTTTTAAAACGCGCTAGGAAAAAGTTTCCATATTCCCCTCTCCAACTGATATGGGATCTCACAAATTCACCCCTTTTTGGAACCTAGCATCCTCGCTAGCACTCGTTCCTCTCTCCAATCGACGTGTATCTCACAAATTCTAACAAAGTTCAAACCAGAGAATTTGAAGAAATTCTCAATTGAAATGATTATAAGCCAAACAAAATCACTCACATGAGCGGAGCGCTAAAAAGACATTTAACAGGCAATTGATTGTACTGTTCCCAAACTCATTCCTATACAAAATTGCAGTTCTCAGGGGCAAAAATCTCTAAATGACACCCAAATCAGGCATTTCTATATTGGTTTAGATACCTTGCACTATGCCTTATTGAAGATGAAGGGTCACCCTAAAGTAGATAAACATAAAGACAGGAGCTACTAATAGCAGTTGAGAGAATGCATCATCATAAACAGTTCATTTCAACAATACTTTCATTCATTCTCTAAATGATGTAAATGGAAACCATATAATTGCGGTAAATACCAAGAGTTAGAATCCTAATAAAACTCGAACGGAACGAAGAACCGAGGAGCATTTGAATTCAGGTACCTTTCTCTAAAGCTTTAAATATCATGTAATTCCCATGACAAACATCTTTTATTCTCTCTATAACAGCCCAAGCCCACCGCTAGCCGATATTATACTCTTTGGGCTTTTCCTTTCGAGCTTCCCCTCAAGGTTTTTAAAATGCGTCTGCTAGGGAGAGGTTTCCATACCCTTATAAAGGGTGTTTCGCTCTCCTCCCAACCGATGTGGGATCTCACACTCTCTAAACTATATGCAACATTGTTTGAGAACAACCTTAGTTCTTTTAGCTCCATGTTAAAAACAAATGTAATTTGAAAATTAACATTAACAAGGCCAGTTGATTGTATACTCTTTGAACAGAACAGTTTCAGATTTAGACGAACACAACAAAATCTCAAAATCCCTCGGTTCCACTATCACGAACAAACTTCCAGCCAGTATGAAACAATAGGGCCCAAAATTGGACAAGGGTCAAGATGCAATTTCGAGGCAGATCCCTTTTTTCTTTGCCTTTACAATCCCCCCCTAAAACTTGTTTCTCACCAACTTGGATTTCGAGTCCTATCTCTTTAGACAAACAAAACAAAATCTCAAAATGTCAAAATCTCCACGGTTCTACTATCACGAACAAATTTCCAGCCAGTATGAAACAGTAGGGCCCAAAATTGGATAGGGTTCAAGACACAGATTCGAGGCAGATCTCTTTTATCTTTCCCTTTACGATCCCCCCTAAAACTCGTTTCTCCACGAACTTGGACGTCGAATCCTATCTCTAAGGGACATAATTTTCAAGCCACACAATGCAGGTTGTAGGCAAGCATGAAAAATGAATTCATAGCGTAACAAATTCCATTTCAAAAATCTCATATGTAAATACATCAGCCACCAAAGATCACCAAATAAAACCAAGTAAAAAGCAACGAACAGTTCAATGACTGCAGACACAGAAAACAGACATCTCCATAGAAAAACATACAACTTCTGGACAATTTTTCTTGATCAATCCATACCATAAAATTACATATTCACTTACTTCCAATTCCTCAGACTACACAACACTGAAATTTCTTCTGGATCCCTACTAAAATTCTCTGAATCGGAGTTTCAGCCAAACTAGACTCTCAAACAAAGATTGAAGAAGAATACCTCAACCCGTCCGGCGCAAGTTCATGGAGAGGGCAAACTCAGGGTAGGAGTAACAAAACGATCGGATTATTAATTAGATAAAAAAAGAGTAATAAAAAAGATGGAAATAAATAAATTTTAAATAGAAATAAATAAAAGATGGAAATAAATATATTTTAAATAGAAAAATTAAAATCATAACTAAAATATATGTAAAAAATAAAGATAAGTGAGAAAATTAAATAAATGGGTGAAAAAAAAATATAAGGAGATTTATTTTATTTTTTAATATATATATATATATATATATATATATATATATATATATATATATATTAAAAACAAATTTTAGAAATAGACGAGAGAGACAAAATAATAATAATAATAATAATAA
>NW_019268518.1:4869770-4878371 GCF_002738365.1 Cucurbita moschata
ATATATATATATATATATATATATATATATATATATATATATATATATTAAAAACAAATTTTAGAAATAGACGAGAGAGACAAAATAATAATAATAATAATAATAAATTTAATTTTTTTGGAGAGAAACGAAAATTTTTAAATATGTTTTTCTAATTGGTTTAAAAAAATTATCAAACAACTCTATTTATAAAAAATAAAATTAGAAAATAAAGTAAAACTTTATAAATAAGTCAATTTAGATTCTTTATTTATTTAAATGTAAGGAAATATTGAAATTTTTTATTTCTCCTTTTTTTAATTATTTATGGGGAACAATAATTAATTAAACTAAAACATAAACTTGAGTGGAATGACGAAGATTGGATGGCCGGTAAGGGTTTGGGGCGAGCTGTGTGTCACGGGCCTACATTTTTTACAGTGCGGCGTCGTGATCTTGACACGCTCACGACTAGCCTCGAGGGGAATTAAGCCCCATATATATTTTTCGCCTCGGCTTTGTGGCTTCGTTGGACCTTAGACAAGGTTTGTCTTCACCAATCGAACATCGCTTGTGCGGAATCCAAGCTTGTTCAACCACACACGCCACTTGCGTGTGCATGTTCAATCGTCTGTGACACATCCGACTTGCCTCTACACTAGGCCAACTCATTCAGCTCGACCTTGCCTCTGCTCGGGTTAAGGTCTCTCAATACAACGTCGCATCTCATCTTGCCATCTCGATCCTCATCGACAGGGTCCATATGTCTTGACGCCATCTCGAGTCTCGGGATGTCGTTGGCCATCATAACTCATTCGGTCATGCCATCGAGAATGGACCCGCGTGTCGTTCATCTCATCGAGACTTCCCAAACATCCATCCATCCGGGTTCTATCAAAGCATCCCGTGTCCATGTCGAGTCATTTACGGATACCATATCGGATAGTGGGTGTATGTAGCAACCTCCAACACGCGAACTAGGGCGCAATACCAGCACACCCATGTCGTCGGTACTGTCCTTCAAAAACTCATTTCAAAGGAAGTCACCACTCGCCCACACTATGACATATGTATGTGCCACAGGGTAGCTCACTTAGGCCACAGGGTCCAGGGGTGGTGGAGAGCTAACACCATGGTACCCTATAGTATATTTTGAGCCATTTTCATTATACCTGCTTTTAGTGAGGTGTCATACGACGTCGTGCATTGTCCGTCTGATGTCCGATTGACACCAAACTTGGCGAGCATTCATATTTCATATGGACGGACTTAACTCCCGAATCGCATGCCTAAATTCCTTCCGAAACCCCGACTTTTGAGGTTAAGGCCTGGGGCCCTACCTGGCCCTTCAACAAGTCTATCTTGTCCTTCATGTGTCTCTGTCTTGCTTATGTCTCAACTTGTCTTCAATGTCCACTTTGCGTGGTGGTGTGTTGAATGATGCATCGTTCTCCTCGATCGCATCATGGCACTCTTCTATATTGGCCTGCATATGGCCGGATGGGCGTCTCTTGAGAAACGCCACCTTGCTTATCATGGCGTGAGGGTCACAACCTACTCTCTTCATAGTATGGTTGTGACATTCTCCCCCACTTAACTTAGTCATCGTCCTCGATGACTTACTCGGGTCACAATCATATTGCAGATTGTGACACTGTGGTCTACATTAGATATGGGTTGAAATGGCGAGAGCTGAGATAACGACGATGTTTGGGAAGAAAACCGATGGTGCCAAGAATCGAGGAATGACAAAGTACTCCTTTCCTTACGGGGGGTCATGGAGTAGCATATTTCAAAAGAGGGGCCAAAGAAAGATTCCAATTTCGGGCCTTAGTTTCTGCATGATCCACCTAATATAAGTATTGGGGAATGAATGGTAGGGAGGGGACTGGTGTGGATTTATTGAGAATGAATTGTTGGGAGGAGACTGGGTGGACATATGGATTTTAAGAATGAATTAACTAATGTTCGGAGGATTGTAGGAAAACGAAGGAGCTACTTGGGATTGGAGGAATACTAAACGCATTGCAGACATGCCGGTGGAAATGGTTTCTACTTCTTAGATTAGTCTTCTCATTATCTTCTCTAACCTAGTCAAATCAAGTATGACTGATTACGAGGTTGTCGTGCTAACCGTACTAGTGTTGGGGGTGAGAACCAGTGGCAGCTCACCCTCCGAATCTTCTGACCGCGTCATTTGAGACCGAGATCAGGTACGGATTGGGCTTTGAGTTACCTCTAGTCTCAGTCATTCTTGTAACCATCACATGTAATCCGCACAGGTGTGTCCACACCCCTCCTAGGTGGATGAGAAAAAAAAACAAAAAAAACATCTGCATAAGAAAAAAAAAAAAAAAAAAAAAAATGTTTTTTATCCAGACTTATACCTGATTATTGGTTATACATCTATCCCTGATCTAAATCAGAACTAGGAGAGATTAGGTCTACATCCATCCCAAATCATTATACCTTAGGTCTACATCCATCCAGAACTAAGAGAGATTAGGTCTCCAGAACTAAGAGAGATTAGGTCTACATCCATCCCAAATCTTAGGTCTACATCCATCCCGAATCATTATACCTCTTCTGTAGGTCGAAATTTATTGGGTCTACATCCATCCCAAATTATTATACCACTTCTATCATACCACCGAAATCAGGATCTAATTATACCACTTCTATTTCAGGATCAAAATGATTATATCGCTTCTATCAAGACCAGAATGATTATTGGGTCTACATCCATCCTTGAATGTCGTTGGATACTGTTCCCGTCATTCTTGTAACCGTCACAAATAAGGTCACATGTAATCCACACAAATGGGGTCACAGGTAGTCATTGAATACAGTTCAGTTCTCCGTCATTCTTGTAACCGTCACATGTAATCCGCACAGGCATGTCCACACCCCTCCTGGGTGGATGCACGAACATAGCCTTTTTCTAAAGGGGCAGGCAAACTTTCTTTTCTTTTTCATTTCCTTCGTCTTCAAATAATGAAGTAATAGGAAAACACATCTATAAAAAAAAAATGTAGAAATGGTTGTATCGACCATTCGACATTTGCCACGGAGAAGGGAAAGAAAAGGCAAGAAATCTTCTTAATTTACGTAATACAAGCCCTTCTCTTTCTATATTGAATCAACGAGCTATCTTGAAGAGGAGGAGGAGACCTGAATTTGAAGAAGCAACAGACACCATTGAATCCCAATGTTCCATGACAAAGTTCAAAGTTATTACACAGTCCATCTTATGAAAGCACTGCAGCATTGTGCATTACAAACCTAAACAGTTCCACATACAATGATTTCTTTTTTTTTTTTTTCTGCTGAACAAACAGGGAATCAAAATCCACCAAAGAAAAGGCCACAACAACTAACCTTCCCTCGGTCGACGAGGTAACGAGAGTAACCGTCTTCCCCTGACAAGTCGTCAACTTATAAACCAAAGAGACAGTTTAGTTTTTAGATCATTCATTTAGTAAGAACTGCTGAGAGATCAAGGAATATCAGACATTTGACACACTGGGGGCATGTTATTCCATGAACAGGAATCAAGACCCCAACCCGAATGCGTCGTCGAAATCCCAGATGGTAAGTGCTTGTAGTCAGCAGCCAAATCATCGCCTAGGAGCAAAGTGAGTGCATCAGTCATACTGGTTGTCTCCTTTTCAATTCCTGAACTCTGGCCCTGCCAATCTGAAGCAAGCAACGCATCTGGACGTGTGAATTCGACCCCGTTTTTCGCTTCTTTTTCTCTATCAGGGGTCCACACATGATCCAGTGGTTCTGATTTCACATTACTTCCTGCAGAGTTCTTGCATAAGTCAGGCATAGTAACACTAGGAACGAAACCCATGTGATAGATATACACGTCCAATCGATTCAGTTCAGTTCGACATTACTAGTCCTTTATACACTTCTTTAACATTAGATGAAGTTCATTGTGAAACCTCAGAATATAACTACTCCAAAATGTGACTATTAACAATCGTCACTGGTTTTCGCTACAACAACAAAATTGGAAGGGAAAGATTCAACATGTAACACACATTACCTTTAACATAAAATAAATCTCACTATATCAATTATATAAAAGGCCATATATTATAAAAATGTAATGTGTATAAACTAAGGGTCATGAAAAACAATATAACAAAAATTTTGGGGACCCAAGATTCAAGTTAGAACCTCGCCGTTCACCGTGCAACTTCATAGTTGTGGTCACTTAAATTATATGTTAGCAACTTACCATCAAATTAGTAGCTACAGAGAAACACCAAATGGTATTATATATGTTATAAAAGAAACTATCTTTCCTTGAGAAAAATGAATGTACACAAGGGCATCCAAACTTAACCCTAGCCCACAAGAGTATAAAATACTTCTGTAGATCATGATTATCAAGACACGAGAAGGATTTCGTAGATAATTTCGGTTTCGTGTGAAGTAAATATGCAAACAATATAAAAATCATGAACTAACTGTTCAGAAGCTTTTCTCAAGCATCCAAATTGAATATCACAAATTTTTTTTTTTTTTTTTTTTGCGAATAAAGTAGACCATTAAATTCACTCGGGTTTTACAAAAAAAAAAAAAATATAGGGTTAACAAAAATCTAATATGTCATCAAGAAATGAGATGCTATTTAAACTCGATAATGTTACTTCCTACGACATAAATATGAGGGTCCAAACCTCATTTCCCAAACTAAAATCCAAATCCGTGCATGAATTGTATAGTAGGTATGTAAAGAATAATTTAAATGACCAAATGCACCTGAGTGAGGTAAGATTAGAATTAGTATTCATTATAAAAAATATATATATTTAGCTTCGAGCGGGAAACTCACCAGAAAAGGCCTCAGTAAGAGCAGGATCTTCATATGAACTTCCGGTTGCACTGATCGGTGTGCACTCACTGAAAAGTGTGGAGGTAGAGTGACCAAATGGAGAAACAGCCTCGGTATAGTCATCAATTTCTGTCTTACCCGCTGTCATATTATAACTATCAGTTACATCACCTGGAGTAATACTGCATGAATTTGAATTCTTGTGAGATGGATGATTCTTTGGACAACCAATCGTCTTAGATTCATATATTAAAGCTTCTAGTAAGCCACTGTTGCGTGGTGAAAGGCAATCTGATCCCAACATAAAAGTTGGTGGAGATTGAATAAACGGATCAACTGATTCAAACATTGCCGGTTGGATGGGTGTCTCCCAACTGCATAAATCAGTTTCTGGATATTGGAGTGAAGGGAGCTCCAACTTCTCTGTCTCTTTCGAGTGCTGAGAAGCAGAGGAATTGCCATTTGTAAGGGAATGGCTACCCTCAAACGAGCCAAAAGACATGGCATTCTTAGTGGCAGCGTTAGGATCAAGAGGAAAAGGTGACCCATATGATTGAGCAACTTGATCATAGGAATTATCCTCAAACTGGTGGAAAGGGGTTTTAACACTACCATCAGGACCAGAGAATAAGGGTGCTGATTCCCGGTAACGCTTTTGACGATGCATTGTAGATGGCATGAAATTACCATATTGAGAAGAATCAAGACCTCTTTTCAGCATACAACTTGAAATTTCTGGAAGCTGGGGCATATAAGATAAGGCATTATGAGGCTTGCCTTGAAATTTGACATCCGGTATTGCATCATAACTATTAGCCTGAAGAAGATCATGATGATCTTTACCTACAATATTACTACCACCTGTGTCTTGGTTATGACGATGCTGCCAAGCGCGCAAACTCACTTCAGGGGGATACAGAGGTAGACCAGCCCGCTGCCGCCTCTTAATTCGAGTATTCCAGTAATTCTTAATTTCATTGTCTGTGCGTCCAGGTAACTAAGGAAAAACACAATAAATACCTTAAGGAAATGGAAGTATTTCTAAAGATTAAAACTAGAAATGCCTATCACTAGATGATTAAATCTAGTGCAATGACTGGAAGATTTGAATGCCAGAAAAGGCGTTATAGCCCTCGATGGATAACAGGCAACTACCACAAATGAAAAAACATAAACCCTTGATGGATAATAGGCAACTGGCATAAATGTAAACATGCGCTGGAAACCATAGAAAAAATTATAAGTTGCATTGAAGAACCTACAAAGCGGAGCGAACAAAACAATGTGTAACTATAATTTTTCACATTGAAACATCCAATTCGCTAGTCTTAAATAGTTTATCTTGTATGTTGAAAACAAGATTTTGTCTAATATTATCATCTACAAATGAAATGAATTCCATATAAATTTCAATTCTCAAAGCACAATTTTTCCTGGAAAAAGCAAGAAAATCCAAGCCAGCAGTAGCAAATAATCAAACAAATAAAATAAAAAGGAAGGGAGATTGTGCACATACATGGGCTGCCATGCGTGCCCATTTGTTTCCCATTTTAGCGTGCAGATGAATTATTGTATGCTCTTCTTCTGCAGTAAACGCCCCTTTTTTCAAGTTTGGTCTGAGATGATTGGCCCATCGCAAGCGACAGCTCTTCCCACAACGAGAAAGTCCAGAATGCTTCTGAACGGCATTCCAATTCCCCTCCCCATGTTTTTTTACATATTCTATCAAAATCTCATCTTCATTAGATGTCCATGGTCCTTTCTTAAGACAGCCACCGCTAACATTCCCTCCACTATCCTCATCTACCAACGGTGATAATATCTCATCACTTGAAGGTATGTTGTCTTCACTTCCATTTTTTGTTCGCCGCATCTCTTAGTTTGCAATCAAATAAAGATCCTACAAACAAATTAGGAATATTGATGAAACAAGGAACAATTAAAAAAGAGAGAAAAAGAGTACAGACTTAAACAAACAGAAGTCATCGTGTTGTGATCGAATCCAAGTGGAAAAAGAGAAAGGGGCTGAGATAGTGCACCCATCACCAAGAAAAATATGTGAAGATTCAAAGCAATGGAGGGTGAACTTATGTTTAATCATAACATTTTTACTAATCAGAACTGGAATAATAATTAAGTCTTCATAAATGTTCACAAAAATACAGATTTCCCTGATCCATAAAAAGAAGAAAGGCCAATTAAATTCTCTTACTCCTACTGGAAGAAATAAATGAACAAAGAAATTAATCGATAGTGAAGTTAATCTGTTACCCTAACCTAGAAGAGTCACTCATCATAAATTCTTAAAGTTCGATAACTCCAAGAACAAAACCCCAAGTAATTAACTCATTAACTACGAAAGAAGTCCGCAATTATAGTAACAAATTCAGCATAATCGACACTGAAAAAGTAAACCGTAGCCTACTAAATACAGATCCTTCCTAGCACATCTAGAGCGATTTAAACCTTTCAAAACCTAAATCCATAAAAATCCATTTCCATGAAAGAACGGAACAGAGAATTGATATACCTGAATCGAACTCCCGCAACAGAACAAATTCTCAAAGAAACAGGCTTTAAATCGCCGACTTAATGAAAAGCACACAAAAATGATCGAACGAGAAATCAATAGCTCACTCGAGGTGCCGAATTGAGCTACCGGCAGAGAAAATATCGATAATGGAAGATCTGAAACAGAGACACAATCCAAAAAGGGAAAAAACAAAAAATTACAAAAAAAGTAAAAAGAAAAAAAAAATCATCTCGCGAAATCACTGAGCAAAAAACACAAACTCCATCTCACCAAAACCATCAGGAAGAGAAACAATCAAAAAGTGCTAAAAACAGACAATCATATCCACAATCATCACTGCTCAAATCTAAACCCTAGTCCTCTCAAAGATCCATCTCTAAAACCAAACAAAAAACAACAAATTCAACAACAAAAATTCATAAACCCTCGAGAAATGCTGACCACAATTTCTGAAATATGATGAAGAATATTCTAGAGTGAAACACATCTGGTAGAATCCCAGAGATCCAAAACCATACGGTGATAGAGAGAGAAAGGGAAACAAAAAAAAATGGAGTAGTGAGAAATTGAAGTTTTGAGAGAGAAATTGAAATGGCAAACGAAGAGCAAAATTAGGCAGAGAGAAAGGAGGAGAAAGTTGCATACATTTCCATTCTCTCCTTCCTTCTTCAATTTCTCTTCTTCACTGAAAATCAAAATCAAAATTCACATACTTTTTCAATATATATATATATATTAAAAAATTTCACATAATATTTCCATTTTTGGAAGCGTGGAAGATTAATTATGTAATTATTACTAACTTAACTTATATTTAAATTAACCTTTTTTCATTACTGTTTTTTCTTTAAAATCATTTATAAATAACATATAATATCTTATTTTGTTTTATTTTGTGTGAATTTACTATTTTACCCTCCCACATTTATACACTGGAGTTAATTTAGTTTTCTAATTGGAACGGATTGTAATATTCTTCCCGAACAAAACAATGTTAATAAATACTTTCAATCAGACTCAAATATTTGATAAATATTTTTCAACTGACTAAAATATGGGATTGCGTTGGATTATTGTATATATTTAAATAAAAATAAAATGTTAATACGCAAGGTAATTATTTTTTATTTTTTATTATTGAATTAAGATTTATAAATCCATTTAAATATATATATATATATATATATATATTTTTTTTTTTTTTTTTTTTTTTTTTTTTTTTTTTTTTTTTTTTTTTTTT
>NW_019268518.1:4878755-4926098 GCF_002738365.1 Cucurbita moschata
TTTTTTTTTTTTTTTTTTTTTTTTTTTTTTTTTTTTTTAATTACATCCTCAAACTAAATATTTTATTTTAAGAATTTTTAATAAATATAGGTGTATATAATTGTATGGATTAAATTAATAACTAAAATTAATTTTAAATTAACTCAAATAAGTTGATATCTACTTGAATCGTATTTATTTTTTAATACTATCGCTTAATTATACTAATTAATTTTAATACTATACTTTAATTATATTAATTAATTTTCGACTATTAAAAATAAATTATACAGTTGGTATGAAATGGATGATGATGAGTTTCTAAAATTCATTTTCTTATCTTGCTTCAATACGGTGGTGGTCTCAACTTCGGTTGAGAGCGAATGATCTCTTGATTCAATCATGAGGTCTTGACCTTGGCCTGAAGTCGAGTAAAAATCTAGAACGCTCTATGTCATACAAATTAATCGACGAGTTAGAACAACGAGTACGATAAGAAGGAGAAGACGAAAAAGGGACAGAAGATCATCAAATTCAGAGGAGCAAAACATGTCGCAAAGTTTGAATTTGATTGGTCGACCTCGATCATTTGAGGCTCGATTCATTTTGCTTAAATGACATGATTTTACATGTCTAGAGTTTGATTGTGTGGTATGACCCTTGGCTAACCAAAAGGTTTAACACGAATAAACCATGTATGACTTGTCACAAATAATTTTGCAGTTTTTATAAATTCTCGCCGTTCATAATTAACCAACCATATTTTAGGAATTGTCAACTAGGCCAGCCTCGTCTACTCCAAAGTTTTTGCATTATTTTGCTTCTACCTACCCTCGAATCTTCGAAATATTTCATGTATATAATTTAACTAAAAAATCAAGATCATTCATAATAATCACGTTAAAAAACATAATATATCAAACAAAAACATAAAAATTAGGCTCAATACAATCCAATAACAACAAGGGAAAGGTGGTGTGTCGAATACGATAATACAGAATTCATTCACTGTTTGTCGTAAATGAAGCATTACTAATCATCTAGGATCGTTAAGTTAAAATAATATATCAGGTATATCGAGCACCTAATGAAAAGAGTAGGTACTATTCTAATAATAGAAATTCTTCTGTCACAGTTAATAAAACTATGAGCCGAACATCTACATAGTATCGACCTGACTTTTTTTTTTTTTGGTGTCCAAATGAGACACCATTCAAAGAAAGAAAGAAAAAGGTGTTGATGAATTTCCTAACCATTTGAATGTGATATTATTTTCATTTGAAATTCTAGGCCACCAAAGGGATATAGGTGACGTACAAAACAAAATAATAAAAAAAAAAAATTATTTAAAAAAAAATGAACAAAACAAATGATGTGTTCTCAATTATATAAAAAAAAACATAGATTGACATTTCTTTATGGCTCCCATTTATGGGTAACAATTAAAATATATGATCGAACTAGGTACTAATTATCATCGTAAAATATTCACGAGTTGGATTTAAATTCATTTGGGATAAACTCAAAATTTTGGATTATTGGGTTGGTGACTAGAATTCACGACTCTCGTGTGTTTTTGTGTTGTGTCCTCAGATTTTTTTTGTTTTTTTAATTATTTTTAAAAATTATAATTATCCAGTTACGTTAATAACAAAAATCCCATAAAATTTAAATATTATACGTTCACAGGTCACAACACATGAAAGATTGGAATTGTGAGATTCCTCTTCGGTTGGAGAGGGGAACGAAACATTTCTTATAAAGGTGTAGAAACATCTCCTTAACAGACGTGTTTTAAAAACCGTGAAGCTGACGACAATATGTAACGGGTCAAAATGGACAATATCGGTTAGCGATGGACTTGGGCTCTAATACCAATTGTGAGATCTCACATCGGTTGAAGAGGGGAACGAGACATTCCTTATAAGAGTGTGGAGACCTTTCCCTAATAGACACATTTTAAAACTGTGTGGCTACCGACAATACGTAACGAGCCAAAGCGGACAATATATGTTAGCAGTGGAATTGGGCTATTACAAATGGTATCAGAGCCATACACCAGACAGTGTGGGAGCAAGGACGATGAGCCCTCAAGAAGAGTGGATTATAAGATACCACATCAATTGTTACATGTACAAATGTCAAATACTTTTTATATTCACAACAATCAGTGAACTCTATTTTCAAGTTGGTCTGGTTGACCCACCAAAAAAAAAGTCCTAACCTACAAATTAAACTGAATTTTTTCAATTTTCCCAAAATTCAACCAAACCCGAATTTAATATATAACTCAACTCAACTTTTATATAGTTCGGGTTATTCGAGTCATCAAGTTGTATGAACATCCCTAATAACAGTCGAAGATTGAACTAAAAGAATACGATTATTTCGTTTTGGCTCTCAGAGATTTAAGCATTTGATCGTTCTAATCGAACTATATATGTCTTACCCAGTTCACCGATCAAAACTTTTCCGCTCCTTTTAAGGAAAGGGGGAAAGAAAACGACAAGTAAAGAAATTACACACACAACAAAAGTCGAGCTATTCACGTTTTCTAGAAACATCGAACAAAAAAATCCAATTTAATGGAGTGATACCAAAATTAGGAGAGCAAGAATATGAAAGAGAAAAAAAATGGGCAAATTAGGGTTCATAGAATAGTGAAAAAAAAAATGGAATAAATGAAAGCCCATACTCTTCCCCTTTTCTCCATTTTTTATGGCTCTCTTTGTGATGGTGTGATGTCACATGAATAGGGATTGCCCTAAATAATGTCACATAAATCTATCCCGACACGGAATTTTAATAGTCAGCTCGAGATAATTAAAAAAAAGTGTTTTTATGTAGAGTACTGCTCGTTTTTTTTTTAAATTGTCGGCTAAATCTATTGTGTTTTTCGTGTTGCTATTTAATTTCGTAGGAACGTTCAAAGAAAATTGTTGGGTAATAATTCAAAAAAATTCACATTTTTTATATAATTTTAAAATTTTCACATTGTTTATCACATGTTTGGTAAGAATTTGGATTCTATTTTATATTTCAATTAAAAATTTAAAATATATATAAAAAAAATCTATAAAAAATTAATATATATTTTTTTAATAAATAGAACATTTTAGATTATAATTTCAATTTATTTATTTTAAATTAAAAATTTATAATATAGTATATTATAGGGCGAAATACAAAATTTATTGAAAAAAACATGTTCATGAATTAATTAATAATTTAATTTATTATTTATTTTTTCCAACTATAATTATTTTATGGTCTATATTTATATGATAGTGTTTAAATTAGAATATAATTTCTAAATTTGATATAAAATTTAAAAGTTTACGGACTAAATTTACAATTTAATCGAAAAATGTGAATAATAAATATTTTTGAGCACTAGTGGAGGGTGCGGATGACCCGTTCAATATGGGTTAGATCATCGGCAAAAATAATAACTTTCGATAGCGATATACATTTTATAAACATATATAAGCTTATTCACTCAATTTTCTTCTAAAAAATGATATATTTGGTTAAAAATGTATGTGTTTAGCAAACGTGTTCTTATCCTATTATATCCGTTCTTGTCGTGTCATGTCGTGTTCATACTTTACAAAACGAGAAACGATATCGAAAATGACCCACAAGGAGAAAATTACGCCTATATGTTTTGTAGTTCCCGGGGGTGTGAGCTCAAGAATACTAGCTGGGTTGTGGGCTCCATGCAGGAAGAGTTCACTATCTTCTTCATGCGCCTCCTTAGCTACAATGCTACATGTTTTGGGCCATCGGGATCGGTGGCTACTCATTGTGGTTATTGTCATCCCTTGAACTTAGGAACGGAGGTTGTTCGATGATTCCATCGCTCATGTTATGATCTAGGGATCTATTCTTACGATTATCGTGAAGACAACTAATTGTCAATTATCACGTACTGTCATCTTTCTATTATTCACGACTTTACTTCTCGGGAAAAATGTTTAGTTGATTTGTAAAAACTATGGAAAATTAGAAACGTGGAGTTTATCGACTATGATACTGAATTTTTATTATAAAAATGAAATAAGAAAATAAAATAAAAAAGAAAATAGTAAAATAATGAAATAAGAAAAGAAAATAGAAAAATAGTAAACAACAATGTTGAGAGTGGGATTTGAACCCACGCCCTTTCGGACCAGAACCTTAATCTGGCGCCTTAGACCAACTCGGCCATCTCAACATTTGATAACATCCAATCGTAATTTTATTTATTCAATAAAAATATTTAAATGAATGTTTTTTTGTTAAATAAAATATTGTTTTTTCCATCAAATTTGAAATATTCAAATTACACATGTTTTGCAAATGAAAATGTTTAGTGAAATAAATTGTAAGTAAAACCAAAATTATATCAAAATAAATAACCATATTTAAATTTGGGATTTAAAAAAATGATTATAAATCTTATAAATTAGATGATATTATAAAATAATAATTATATAAAATCATGTACATCAATAAACCAATGATAGTTATTACATTTAATGGAAATCTTCAATTTTTTTTATAAATTTAATTACGACAAATTTAATTAATTTTTTAATTTTTAATATGTCTTTTTCTTTTTTTAATATAAAAAGATTCTGATAATATCAAAATATAATTGTTAATTAATTGGATTTAATTATTAGTCTCAATTCTATATTTAATTAGATTAGATTTACAACTCTCATTTATATTCCAAGAACCTAAAATAATAATTATTATTATTTAATATGTTTTATATAATTTGTAAACTAAAAATATAATAATTGGCGTGACACGTGTCACCCTGGCATAATTCATATACATTGTTGCCAACGGTCAACAGAAGTTGCCTTCACATCAAAATAAAATACAACAAAATAATATCTTGTCCTTCTTTTATTATTATTATATGGAAATTGCATAAATAAATCCTTTATTATAAATGATTTTATTAATTAGTTGGTGTTCCAATTATATTAAAAATTTGTAAATTATCTTGAAATACTTCATAAAATAGTTGGGGTTAATTAATCAAATAAAAAATTAGTTGGTGCGATTATAAGCTAAAGTGAACGGGATTATAATAAAATTTATAGTTAAGGGATGATTGGTGCAATTTTCACCGTATATTAAATAGTAAAATTACAAATTAGTTCTTATGGTTCGGTTTTTATTCTCAGTATTATATGATTTTAATTGCTTCAGTTTGATTCATATAATTCGATCGTGATTGCAATAGATTCTTCATAAAATTGATATTGATTAATACGAGAGACAATACAACCTCGGAAGTATGACTTGGACAAGTATGGTCGTGCACTGACTTAATAAAATAATGATTTAGTTTTTTTTTACAAAATTTAAAATTTTCACCTCGTAGAAAAATAAAAATTGAAAATTATCAACCATTAACCTAACGTAAGTTCAATTGTCTATATACAAATTCAATCGTTATTTTGATGAAGACATGTAGAATATGTATTAAATGATAAAGTTAGTTCAGAATTTAATAGCATAATTGAATATTAATTATTTATGACCGACCCTACTCAATCTTATGGTTTAGGGTCGAGAATGGAATGTATTTATTTCTTGTTAAATATTTTTTAAACAAAATATAAATTTTAAGTATATTTTATTAAAATTAAGTTAATTTTTATTAAAATTTTGAAAATAATTGATTTTCATAGAAAGCGAGGTTGAATTCATTCTTTAATAAAAATAAAAATGGTGTGAGTTTAACAAATTTGAACGAATCTTATTCCAATTAAACATAACTCGAAACATCTCAAAATAAAAAAAAAATAATTATTTACACAAGATATTAATATTTTGTTAATATATATATAATTTAAATATTAATATTTCTAATATTACTTCAATATTTAAAACTATATTGTAGCTCATATATTTTAAATTTTATTAAAATTTAATATATATACTTTTAATAAAAATAAAGTTAATCTATAAATTTAGAAAAATAACTTTTTATATTAAAAATTATTATTATTATTATTATTTAATTAATTTTTTTCCCGCTTAAAGAAGTTCAGTTTGTAGAACAGCGACAATTTAGTTGAAAATAATTTAAAAAACATACGAAATGCTAAAGAAAAAACCCATATTTTGTTTTTGTTTTTGTTTTTTAATTTTTGGTTGAATTTTTTTGATTCGGTGGATTCGTTTTTGCTGTCGCCACCCATTACGACTTCTTCTCCGTTTCTTGCAATGATCGTCTTCCTACTCTCTTTCTCTCTCTAGATTCACACTTTCTTCTCTAAAAAATACTTCGATGGCTTTGACCGTTCTCTGTTCTTGTTCTCTCCCTCTTACACGCCTCTCCAACTACTATTTTCGCTTAAGAAATTTGCCCATCCGGCCGCAGACTTGGTCTATTTGTTTTTGTTGTTCTTATTGTTCTTCACATACACTCTGTTGTTTCCTCTGTGATGCTCTGTTAATCGATAGACTGAGTTTTGTATCGCTGCGAGTTAGTGGTTGAGTTTCTACTGGATTTTTGAATTTGTGATTTGATTGGGATTTTGCAATCTGGGAATTTCGTGAATGCGTTAGTGATTGAGTTTCTACTGGATTTTTGTAGCTCGTTCGGCGATTTCGTGAATGCGTTGATGATTAGGTTTGTGCTGATTGTTAAATCATGGCGTCGGATTGGCCGCTCTTGATTGTATCTCCAAGAACATCGAAAACTACATCTCACGATCTACAAAAACAGGATCCGAACCAACCTGGATTGTTCTTGGCTATGAATGAGAACTTAGCGAGTACTGAACTAGGTCACCGCGCTTTCTCGCGGCGAAGTCAATCGTCGCTACAATCGAAATCCTCAATTCGCGAAGTGAGTTCTAGTGATGATTTTGGATCGAGGCCTGTTCGTCATGGTTCTCGAGGTGCCGATTCTGAAGCACTGAGCTTATCACAGAAGGAGATCAATGACGAAGATGCGAGGTTGATTTACATCGATGATCCTGAGAAGACAAACGAGAAGTTCGAATTCGCTAGAAATTCGATTCGCACCGGCAAGTATTCGATTCTAACTTTTCTACCGAGAAATCTGTTTGAACAGTTTCATAGAATTGCTTATATATATTTCCTAGCCATTGCCGTTCTTAATCAACTTCCTCAGCTTGCCGTTTTTGGTCGAACAGTATCTATTTTGCCTTTAGCTTTTGTGCTTCTTGTTACTGCTGTTAAAGATGCATATGAGGATTGGAGAAGGCATCGTTCTGATAAGATTGAGAACAATAGATTAGCTTCAGTTTTGGTTGATGGTCAGTTTCATGACAAGAAATGGAAGGATATTAGAGTTGGTGAGATAATTAAGATTGGTGCAAATGGTACCATTCCTTGTGATATGGTGCTTCTTTCTACTAGTGATTCCACAGGGGTTGCTTATGTGCAGACCTTGAATTTGGACGGTGAATCGAATTTGAAAACGAGGTATGCGAAACAGGAGACGATGTCGAAAATGCCCGATAAGGAGAAGATTGTTGGGTTGGTTAAATGTGAGAAACCCAATAGGAATATCTATGGATTTCATGCTAATATGGAGATTGATGGGAAACGACTTTCGCTTGGACCTCCAAACATTGTTCTTCGAGGCTGTGAGCTCAAGAACACGAGCTGGGCGGTTGGCGTTGCTGTATATGCTGGCCGTGAGACCAAAGCCATGCTTAATAGTTCTGGAGCTCCGTCGAAAAGAAGTCGACTCGAGACTTGTATGAATGTGGAGATTATTATGCTCTCTTTCTTTCTCATTGCTTTGTGTATAGTTGTTTGTGTTCTTGCTGCTGTTTGGTTCTTTAGAAACAGGGAAGATTTGGATGTTTTGCCTTATTTCAGGAATAAGGATTTCTCAAAAGATCCACCTGAAACCTATAACTATTATGGATGGGGATTGGAGGCCTTTTTTGTATTCCTCATGTCAGTCATTGTGTTTCAGATCATGATCCCTATTTCACTTTACATTTCGATGGAGCTGGTTCGTGTTGGCCAGGCTTATTTCATGATTCGAGACGTTCAAATGTACGATGAAACATCAAATTCTAGATTTCAGTGTCGAGCTTTGAACATAAATGAGGATTTAGGACAAATAAAGTATGTTTTTTCAGACAAAACGGGTACTCTTACTGAGAATAAGATGGAGTTTCGATGTGCTAGCATCACAGGGGTCGATTATGCAGGTGAAAGTACCGGCCCCCTCGACGAGCAGATTGGATACTCGGCTCGAGGTAAGCAGATTTCTTTTTTCCTTTCATTTGTTCAATAAGGTCTCCTATCCAAGTGTGGTTTAGCTTATCTTTTGCTATTTTTTGTAACAGTGAATGGAAAGGTTTTGAGACCGAAAATGGCTGTCAAAACCGACCCCGAGCTTCTACAGTTATCAAAAAGTGGAAAGCACACCAAGAATGGAAGATATATTCATGATTTCTTCCTGGCATTAGCTGCTTGCAATACCATTGTTCCTCTTATTACAGAAACTTCTGATCCTTCAGTGCAATTAGTTGACTACCAAGGCGAGTCCCCGGATGAACAGGCGTTGGTTTATGCTGCTGCGGCATACGGTTTTATGCTGATCGAACGAACCTCTGGTCATATAGTTATCGACATACATGGTTCAAAAGAAAGGTAGATCATGCTTCAGCTTGGTTATTGAAAAATATTTCTTTGCACTCTATGTTCTAACGTGTTAGGAATTATGAACCTCCATAATGGTATGATATCGTCTGGTTTGAGCATAAGCTCTCATGGCTTTGTTTTTGGTTTTCAAAAGGCCTCATACCAATGGAGACGTGGGACTCCTCTCCCAACAATCCTCCCCTCGAACAAAGTACACCATAGAGCCTCCCCTGAGGCCTATGGAGTCCTCGAACAGCCTCCTCTTAATCGACGCTCGGCCCCTTTCTCTGGAGCTTGAGAGTCACTTTTGTTCACAACATTTGAGGATTCTATTAACATGACTAAGTTAAGGGCATGACTCTGATACCATGTTAGAACTACGACCCTCCACAATGGTATGATATTGTCCACTTTGAGCATAAGCTCTCATGGCTTTGCTTTTGGTTTCTCCAAAAGGCCTCATACCAATGGAGATAGTGTTGCTCACTTATAAACCCATGATCCTCCTCTTAATTAACCAACGTGAGACTACTCCTTTCAATAATCCTCTACCCTGCTTTCTAAAACTAATTAATATTGGCTTGTAGATATAATGTTTTGGGAATGCACGAGTTCGATAGCGACAGGAAGCGGATGTCGGTGATATTGGGGTGTCCCGACATGTCCTTCAAAGTATTTGTAAAAGGTGCTGATAACTCCATGTTCAAGGTGATGGGTGGAAATATGAACACGAGTATCATTCAAGCCACTAAAGCTCATCTTCATTCATACTCATCAAAGGGTCTCAGAACACTGGTTATTGGGACGAAAGAACTCAGCTCTTCTGACTTTGATAAATGGCACTTGATGTTTGAGGAAGCAAGCACTGCGCTGATCGGCAGAGCAGCTAAGCTTCGCAAGGTTTCGAGTAGCATAGAAAACAATTTATCCATATTGGGGGCCTCTGGCATTGAAGATAAGTTACAAAAAGGTGTTCCAGAAGCTATAGAAGCTTTAAGAATGGCAGGCATTAAAGTATGGGTTTTGACTGGGGATAAGCAAGAAACAGCCATATCAATAGGTTACTCCTCCAAGCTCTTGACAAACAAGATGACCCAAATTATCATTAACAGCAACTCGGTGGATTCATGCCAAAGGAGTTTAGAAGATGCAATAATTATGTCGAAAAAGCTTGCTACTGCGTCGGGGGTTACACTGGATAGCGAAGGACGTAGTGAAGCTATAACGGCTTCGGTTGCGTTGATCATTGATGGTAGCAGCCTTGTTCATATTCTTGACAGTAGACTTGAAGAACAGGTATAAATGCTTTCAAACCTGCAAATTCCATCTTGTATATACTCTTGATTGTCTAACGTTTTAGCTAACTCGCTTGTGTTTCAGCTTTTCCAACTATCTTGTCACTGTTCGGTGGTGTTATGCTGTCGAGTTGCTCCATTGCAGAAAGCTGGAATTGTTGCTCTTGTCAAGAGAAGGACTTCTGACATGACACTTGCCATTGGTGATGGTAATTCTCAATATAATAGCGGGCTTGGCCTAACAGATATTGTCTTATTTAGACTTTCTGTTTTTAGTTTTCCCTTAAAACACATCAGCTAGAGAGAGGTTTCCACACCCTTATAAAGAATGCTTCGTTCCCCTCTCCAACCGACGTGGTATCTCACAATCCACCCCCCTTCAGGGACCTGCGTCCTCGCTGGCGCGCGGCCTTGCGCAGAGGCCATGCTAATCTTCTCTGTCTATTGTTCCAATTTTATCGAATGTCCCAGATTGTGAGAAACAAGTATCAGCAAGGACGTTGAGTCTCGAAGGAGGGTGGATTGAGGGAAACGAAGCATTTTTATAAGAGTATGGAAACCTCTCCCTAACTGACTTGTTTTAAAAATCTTGAGGGAAAGCCCGAAAGGAAAAACCTAAAGAGGACAATATCTACTAGAGGTGGTTTAGGCTGTTACACTCAATTTCTTCGCTTTCCAGTTTTTATTTCTGAAAGCCCATCTTTCTCAACCTATATCAAAATTCTTCTTTGCTATGGATGTTTGGTCATAGATTTTATGTTTGTCAAATCTTCGTAGGCGCAAATGACGTGTCGATGATCCAAAAGGCGGATGTGGGTGTCGGTATCAGCGGTCTAGAGGGTCGACAAGCTGTCATGGCGTCGGATTTCGCCATGGGGCAATTTAGATTCTTGGTTCCTCTTCTATTGGTCCATGGACATTGGAATTACCAGCGAATGGGCTACATGATCTTGTACAACTTTTACAGAAATGCAGTATTTGTGCTTGTTCTCTTTTGGTGAGTAATGTCTGTCTAGATCATATGAAATAGAAACATCCAAGAACTTGGGAAACTTCTGATATGATCATGTGTTCCTTCATATAGGTACGTGCTCTTCACCGGTTACTCGTTGTCGACCGCGATCAACCAATGGAGCAGTGTACTCTACTCTATAATCTATACTTGTTTGCCCACAATTGTTGTTGGAATTCTTGACAAAGACTTAGGAAGAAGGACCCTTCTTAGTTACCCTCAACTCTATGGGGCTGGCCATAGACAAGAGAGCTACAACTCTGGCTTGTTTTGGTTAACAATGGTCGACACTGTGTGGCAAAGCATTGCTATTTTCTTCATCCCCCTCCTTTCCTTCTGGGCTACCACCGTCGACATTTCAGGCCTCGGAGATCTCTGGCTACTCGCTACGGTCATCGTCGTCAACTTACACTTGGCAATGGATGTGTTTCGATGGTATTCCATCACCCATGCCGTGATTTGGGGATCCACTCTCGCAACAGTCATTTGCGTCATCATTCTTGATTCGATATTGTCACTTCCCGGTTACTGGTATGTGATATAATCCTACTTCACAAAGCCTTCTCATTCTATAACTTCGTCCATTCTAATATAGTGAGCACGTTATGAAACTATGGCAGGGCGATATATCACGTGGCGGGCACAGCATCTTTTTGGCTATGTTTGTTATCGATCGTCGTTGTAGCGTTACTTCCTCGGTTCGTCGTAAAGTACCTTTATCAATATTATAGTCCATGTGACATCCAAATAGCAAGAGAGGCTGATAAATTTGGAAGGATAAGAGAGATGGGAGTTGTACAAACAGAGATGATCCCAGTCCTCAACAATCCTTCACAACTATGACATAAGCTGTTCACAATTCTTTAGGCTGTTGCCATCCAAAGGGTAGAAATGTAATTTAATTTTTTTCAATTTTTTATTTATTTAATATATCTTTGTTGTTCATAATTGAGTAAATAATTATTATTCTTTGAGTTGTTATCTTGCTGGATTGTGTTTTATTTATTATTTTATTTTTTAAAATATATATTACCCCGAGTGTGTTCCGTTAAGTTGAGTCAGATTGAACATTTTTTTTTTGACATAATTCAATTGTTCGGAAAATTTAAGTCATTTATTTAATTTTTTTTTAAAGAAAAGTAAAATTTTAATATTTAAAATATTTATTTATTTGTTTTTAAACGTTGAATTAAAATTTACCAATATATATTTTGAAAGATTATATTTTAAATACTCACAATTTTATTTTTAATAGTTGGAGTATATATTTTTTTAATTACCAATAAATAGGAATTGGATAAATTAAAATTTAATATATTCAATTTTTCAAAAATTATAAATTTATTAAATAAAATATATTGAAATATATAATTTTATTAGACACAAATTTTTTCATTTGTAAATTTTTTAAATTGAATTTACATCTTACCATTAAATTTATGAAAATTTGTTATTTTTTTTAATTATAAATGTAGGATGACGTCACTCTCCGGCACTCTGTCAGAATTATTCTGCTTTTTTTTTTTTTTTTTTCTTCCCGAAACGCCCTCCCCGAACATAGAAATTCATCAGGGTTTAACGCCTCTCCTAGGGTTTCTCTGTACAGTTCAAATTCTTCTTCAGCTCTGAAAATCAATGGCGAACGGATTGATGAAGCTCACCACGTTCGTCTCTCGTTCTTCTATTGTCCCCCGTCATTGGCATCAGTCCTCGTCGTTTTCTCGTCTCGGTGCTCATGAATATTTCAAGGTCAATTTGCATTTGAATTTGGGTCTTTACTTTACTTGACTAGTTCGGATTATTGATTACTTGTCCGATCGGTGAATGCAATTGCTTTTGGTTCGTTTGAGATCTTAATTTACCTCAGCTGCACAAGATTGTGTTACGATGATGTGTGCGCTTTTTTTTTTTTTTTTGAAAAATAATGAATTTGTTTGTTCATGAGTATGGAATGTGGAATTTGATGTCTTGAGTTTTTTCTATCTTCGCGGGGAAATCAGGGAGCTGAGGTAATTAGCAGAAGTGGGATGGATATTTCTAAAGGAGTTGCTGTACCTACCATTGACGGAGCAAAGAGGGCTTTACCAGATACGTATGTAACTGTAAGAGAGGTATGTTCTGGATATCAGTGGAGCGAATTAGTGGAAAGAAAAGGTGTAGGGAACCAAAGAACAATCTAATAATCAAAATGTGTGTGTCTTAGATGTTCCAGTATGCAACATGCAGTTCCCTGAAACAAAGAGCAGAAAAGTAATAATTAGAAGAACCTACATTAATGGCTTCTGATCAGTTAGAAATATATGCATCTCCTGTTACCTTTTACGGTTACATGATCAATATGTATCTTCTTTCTTTCAATATCAATTTCAATATGTAAACCTTTTGCCTTATCTGTCTGTGCTATTAGGTAGTAAAATCTTTTCTGTTTGACAGTGTTTGAACCAACTCAAAGGCTCTTGGAATTTTAACTTTAGAATGAACTTAAGAAAGTTTGAAGTAGAGGGGTGTTATAAATCCCGTTTTGGTCAACTCTTTTCAGCTCTTTTTCTTCCTAAAATGCTTGTCAAATTCGTTGGATAGGTAAATACTCTAATAACTAAACTAATAAGCCAAGGTGTTACTTCTATTTCCTAAAGGAAAAAAATGCAAAGTGTTCTTTTGGACAGCTTTTTTTTTTTTTTTTTTTTTTTTTTTTTGGAGCTTTTGTACAAATGAGATCGTACAAAGTAAAGCCTTCACAAGCTTTGAGTCCACCATCACGGAAGTGATTTTATTGCGAGGGTTGGCTAGAGAGGAATATGAGAAGGTTTCGAAGCATTTATAAGCAACCCTCAAGCATTTGGGATAATTTATCTTTTGTTGCTTCTCCTCAGAGCTCTTGTTTGAAACAACTTCCCTGCCGATATCAACCCTAATAGGAGCAGTTCTTCGGAAACTCCCCAACTCTTTGTTTATTAAAAAAAGAGAAAAAGATCCTGCTCTACTTGACTTATTAGCTCTTCAAACATCTTGGAAAAGAATAGAAGAAAATATGTATTGAACTCTAAGATAGAAGTGGGTATTGCTCAAAGAACTTCTCTCTTTCTAATGATGATATGACATTAATTACCAGGATTCTTAGCCAATGCAGAAGGTTCTCGAATTTGAGATTTCTAATTAAGATGTATAATTGATGCAGCTGCTTGGTCCACTGAAGTCAGGCGTTGCCAAACAATCTGCTGGGTACGTGTGCGATATACCGAAGGTGCAATAACTCCTTTATGGCATACTTTGATTTTTAATTGGCATTTTTTTAGCATTCACAGAATGTCTGATTTTATTAATTCATTGACTTTGCAGGATACACTTGGAGCTACTGGTTGGTTTTATTTCCATTTATTTTTCTTGAACTTGGTTATTCTGCCATGTTTTTTGTTATTATTTTTTTTTTTTACTGCAGGGGTGGGGGTGAGTTTTCAGAATGAGAACTCTTTTTAATTTTTTTGGATGATTGAACGGTTACTGGTGCAACTTAAGTCTATATCCTTCAAAATTGCTCCTGGACAGTGGGTCATATCTTGCTTAAAAAATTTCCTTCGAAAGATTGACTATTTAGTTTAAGTTTTCACATTGTATGCATGGATTTGACATATTTGATCTGGTTACTTTGATATCTCATATGAAGCTATTATGCATGGGCGATGAAAAACGGAGGAGTTTCAAGGGATTTTAGAATTGTCTAATTATGCTTATGGATTAACATGTGGAAAATGAGTTTCTTGGGGCTTGATGCTGAGAGAAATTAATCGAGTCTCCTGTCATTGGGTCCCTTTCTCTTGCTCTCGCTCTCACGGGGGGTGGGTCTGTCTCTTGCTCTCGCTCTCACGGGGGGTGGGTCTGTCTCTTGCAATTCCATGTTATATATGTATATATTTTTTTTTTTTGTAGGTATGGCTGTTTTATCTAGACGGCAGGGTGCAAGGGGATCAATTGTCAAATTGTCACCATTAGCTGTCGCTAGGAGTTGTGATACAAATGCTGGAGTGCCGTGCTTCGCTAGATTTATGTCGTCAAAATCTTCAGAACAACGTGGGCAAACCGCATCTGAGGTTTGTGTTCAATTTGAGTTTCTTTAACATGTAATAAGGAGTCTAGATTTCAGGTTCATTAGTACGGAGTTTTAGTAGAAGGAACTTTGACTGGATTTAAATGTGGTGCTTGTATTGCATCCTCAAATAATTATGAAGATGACAACTAGCCATCCTTAACATGTCAACTGAGAAAAAAATGACCATCTCTAATAAATCTTAGATCCAATTAAACAAGGACATGGGAATAATTAGAATATCAACATTATTTGTAAGGAAAATTTAAGTTAGCCTGTCTACAATTTGTTGTTAAACATTGTTGAATGCATGTCTGTAATATATTTATATGAAGGCAGCTTCCATTAAGAGAGTTAAATAAACAACTAGAGAGGAGTGATACGATAAAGGAGGCAACACGAACAAAAAAAAATGTTACCAGAATTGACGTTTACTAGGTATCTCATTGAGGTGTTGGTGGTTAAAATTAAAGCTGACATGATGATATAAGTTTTAAATTTCTTCTCATTTATTTGCATTGGCCCAATATGGCTGCTGCTTTATCTTGATCACCTACGAGTTCATCAACCTGGTTTTCTTCCTTGATCTTATTATCAGAGAAAAAAAGAAATATCGACAGTGGAGGATCCATTTGATGCTCCCACATATAATATACCAGAGAAGCCTGTTACATTTGCAGAGGGAGCATCCTACAGTTTTATCATCCTTGCAGGGCTTGGAGTTGCAGCAGCTGCTGGATATGCAGTTTTTAAGGAGCTTATATTTCAACCAAAAGAGTAAAAATCAACTTACAATTGATTAATATTGCGAAGTTTTGCTTATAATCATGACTTATGCCTTGTGATTTCCTCTAACTAGAGACTCTGATATGCTAATTCTTTTGTTTAGGTATAAGATCTTCGGCAAGGCTCTTAAAAGGATTCAAGATGACAGCCAGGTTAGTGAAATTAACCTTGACCTTTTGGCACACTTAAACACTCCCTTGGGGTTCTTGGCTTCTTGTTAAAGAAACAAAATTCAATTAGGATAAACATGTCCATGAGAACAAATATACTAAATGAAACGAAAACAACCAAGGCAATTACATATGCAGAAAACCAAGCTAGAAATGACCGACCGAGAGAACAAAGAGAACCATTTTGAAGTTTCTGCGTTTTACTTGAATAAAATCAAGCATTTTGGAGTCTACTCAACAAATTGGTTTACTTATTTCTGTGTTCAAGCTATCCTCTGAGCCTTTATGTTTTATTAGATTAGTTTTTCTATCCTGCAGGTTAGGGTAAGAATTGGTTCCCCTATAACTGGTTATGGGCAAGAAACTAGGAATCGGGCTGCTCGCCAACGTATCCCTAATAGGGTGTGGACTGATGAAGACGGTGTTGAGCGAGTAGAGGTAATTTGTGTCTTAAAATGTGATAAATTTTTACTGTTTTAGTAATGATAATTTGTTTTGTAGGAGTTGCTAAATAATTCCCCTTTTACATTGTAAATTAACAAGTCATTTTGTAGAGTTCATTTTCTTTATACCTTGCCAACTATATTCGCAGGTGAACTTTTATATTCGTGGACCCCATGGAGCTGGAAAAGTTTACACTGAGATGTTCAAGGATCAAGCGGATAAGCAGTGGAAGTTCACATATTTGATCGTCGAGGTGAAATCGCCTTCTCCCGCCCAATTGATCCTAGAATCTTATATGCCTGCCTGATCTTTCAGCATCCTAACCCGCTCTAGATTTTGTACTGAATTATACATTATTTAGAATTATCATCTCATGTTTATAGATTTCCTCCTTCCTCCCACCCCATTTATATTTTCGATACGGTTAGGCCAATTTTTCTAGTTCGATATTTCTGATTACCTCCTTGCAAGAGAGTTCCAATAAGTACTCACTCATTCAACTTTCTTCTACTCGATACAAGTGAATCAGAAAGTTTTGCCCATAGACGAAGCAGCCTCCGTTTCGGTAACACGTTATTGATTCTCTCTTGCTGCTAAATCTTCCCTACCAAGGATAGATTTGTTCTTTCCATGCTGTGTGTATTTCTTTATCCAGATGTCCCAGATTTTCTCATGTTAGGCTCTCGCTAGAGTTATAGTGAAACAACAAAGAATCAACTGGAAACTGAAGGTATGAGGCTTATTTATTTGTTTGCTTCTTCCTAGCTTGTTTGCATGCTTCGTTAAAAGGCTCAATTTGCGCCCCTCACCTTCATACATTTCATAAAGGCTTGTGCCAATAAATGGATGGCTGATGTTATTCAATACAAAGGATAAGAACTAGAGCTTTTTGTTTGTTTGTTTTGGCCTGCTGATTGTTCTGTATTGTTCATGTGATGCATCAAAATTATTAACTCAATTTGTTTACAACTAATAATCTTTGTTTGACTGAATGAAGCTACTTTATCTAAGCTGAGAATTGAAAGATTCACTAAATAATGTGCTTTTGGTCCATTAATAAGGTTTTTTCTCTGTTTCTGGGAGGATTTGCCAAGTTTGGGCACTTGAAAAGAAATTCAAATCTTGAAGTTACTAATCTAATATGTAATTGTGAATCACTTCAACTTAATTTTTTTTCATAATTATATAATAATACAAGTTGAGAATATTTGAAATTTTTAGTAAAAAAATTTTGTTATCCCACTTTGGATTTTCAACCATTACAGGCCCATTTTAATATTTTAATGCATAATCTTCTATTTTTCATCTATTTTGGCCTACTTTTTTAAATACGGATTTGATGATAGTTTTTCTTTCAACACTAATAGCCATTTTGAAACCTGTACAGTTTTATTTATGTGATTTAATAGGTGGCGTAAATTAATTCAAGCTAAATTCATATAATTATTAATTTTAGTTTTTAATTAATGCACCCAAGAAAATTAGGAGTATAAATTGGCTTCCCATATTTGAAAGAAGAAAACAAGATAAATATAAATATTTAATGGAAAAAGAAAAAGAGAGATGGCTAAAAAAGAAAAAGTAGACAATAATTGATGTTTAATTGCAATAAAATAATAAAAAAAATAAAAAAATAAAATAAAACCCTCCACCAGGAACATGATGTCTTTTCGAACTTTTTCTTAATTCATCTCATTGCTGTATTTTTTTTCAGTGATTTCGCCTTAAGCAACAAAATTGTAGCTATTTGGTTCTTTACGTTCGCGACAAACTTCACTCCATGATTACAAGAACCAAAGAGAACAGAACACTGAAAAAAGGAATTTATAGGCCTCCACTCAATCTGTTCTAAAATGGCTTTCAGTTAATACAGCACCTGTGATCTATCAGATTTCATCTTCATTGATTCAAATTGGTGCATGACTATTACCGACGTTCGGTTTCTCGGGTTCGACTAATCGAACGATAAAATTCAAGTGGATAAGCTAGTGTAATGTGGGATTTAAGAAGGCTACAATTGTTCCCTACGAAGATAAATGTATTGGGCTTGAAAAATAAGATGCTTTACAAGTTCATGAATGTAAGTACGTACCATCTTTTTAAGGCATTAATAAGGATGGTGATGGTGATGCAGGTGGGTTTTGGCTGTTCTGAGTGTTGTCTCTGCTCGAATCCTGAACTTGTCCTGCAAAATGCAAATTCCAAAGGATGTCGTCTACAGAAGGTCTATCTGCTGCCTTGTCATGGAGACATCTTACACATATTTCCATCATCGTCTTTAGCGATTCATCCGAACAACCCTTGTGTACTGCTGGATCTGCGATGCTCTTTCGAGCGATATCGTCCGTTTTTAGGCTTACCTGTAACTGAGAATACGAGCAAAACCAAAGCCTCAAATTCAGCTTCAGACTTGTCAACCGTGATGATGATTGTGAGAGATGCAATGACGAGAAAATGTACTTACAAGATCTCTTGAAACATGAACTTCGTTTTGAGATGTGATCTGTCTTCCCAAAATGATTTCCAGTAAAATCACTCCTATGTCATACACATCATCCTTATCTGCGTGGTTCACTCTGTAAACACATAAAACGCCACAAAATGATTTCCAGTTTCCGAATTCTTCTTGAGAAAACATTTAAAGAGTCTTACTCCATAGCATGGCGCTTCCCTTTTCTGCTAGTTGATGAAACTCCTGAAATCATCTGAAAGGCAACATGATACATCAACTACATTAAGCTTGAGTATGCAAATATATGAGATAGTCTTCGTACTCTCTGTATCATATCATACCGTTCCACCGTTTTCGACGACGATAGGTAAATTATAACTGCTGATTTTCACACGGAGATCTTGATCGAGTAAAATATCTGTAATCTTCAGATTGTTTGAGTATACACCAGGCACAATGCCTGTATGTAGGAACTGAATTCCCTTCACCACTTCGATCGCAGCCGATATTCTTTTCGTCCAAAAGAGCTTTTGCCCATGTAGCCCTGTATCATCAGTACCATGATGAACTAGCAACAAAAGTTACAGTAATAATATAGCTAGAGATATGCCATGGAAAATCGTTTTACCAGATACGTGGCTTCTTAGCGTTCCGTAAGGATAGTACTCGAATATTAAGAATACTCTGGTGATGGTTAAACCATCTGGGAGGAACTCATAACAGTGTCCAAGAGCACTGACCAAATGACTGTGTCGTAGTTTAGATATCAACTCCAACTGATGCATGTAGGTTTGAGGGGTTTGCCGCCTTTTCAAAGTTAAACTCCTAATGGCAACGATACTGCCATCAGTAAACATCCCTTTGAATATCTGGTATTGTCAAGAGAGATTTTTCTTGTGAATCCATTTATTAGTTTTACTTAGCAGACAAATACGCAATAGTAATAGTTACAGAAATACTTCAAATGCACAGAAAGTCAAAGAAGATTGTAACAACCCAGGCCCACTGCTAGCAGATATTGTCCTCTTTGGGCTTTCCCTTTCGGGCTTCCCCTCAAGACTACGCGTCTGCTAGGGAAAGGTTTCCATACCCTTATAACGGGTGTTTCGTTCTCCTCCCCAACCAATGTGGATATCGCAAGCACGAAGAACTGTTCATGTCTTGAGCAACACTAGAGGAAAGTCACTGACATATAAACTAAGAACAGTGAAAATGTATTAAATTCTGGTGAGTAAGCTTGAATGATACCTGGCCATCCGTACTTTCACTTATCAAAGTTGAAGCATCAAAGTTGTTGGTGGCCTCCTTAAGTTCATCCAAAGTGAAAGTTCGATAAGGAGGAAGGCTAGTTCCCAGCTTCATTGTCTGAGATATATACTCTGCAAATACATTGTGAATTTTAATATATCTACAAGGACGAATTAAATTCTTAACTCACAATAGAATGACGCCAATTTCGCAATAGTTATGCAAGAAGATGCAACCAAACGGAAAAATTTGATTACTTTTCAGTTCTCTTGCTTTAATGAGATCAACCCAGTTTAAGAAATCAACCAGAAAGGAACAGGAAAGGAAAGTCTTTATCTTACTGGCATCATACAGCTGCTTGGCTGTGTTTGTTACAGATGAATTCTCTGTTACAAACCTTGTTGGTGGTTCTTTAAGAACGCCCATTTTGTACGTCCTTCTCATCGTGAAGAATACCAGAGCAACAACTATAATTCCAGCAATACTTCCTCCGAATATTCTTAAGAAAGTCATTACCCCACGATGACCTTTCCTATGCTCCAGATTATGTGGCTTAATACTCACTGCTAAAGCTTCGTTGTGACAGAAGTTTAAGGGGTGCTGTTCTTGGTCTTTATTTGACAAGCAATTTCCAGTGTAAATGACATCATTGTTCTTGGACTCCAATTGCTGAAGACAGGTGGGTAAGTCTCCGGTCAAAAGGTTTGAGGATAAATTTACAAATGTAAGATCACTATTGCAAGATACGTTACGTAAAAGCAGCCCAGTTAATCTGTTCCCCCCAATATTCAGATACTTAATCGAAGGAAGTCCCAAAAGCGATGCCAGAAATGGACCAACAAGCTTATTTGAAGATATGTCAAGCTTTTCAAGGCGATATAAGAAGGCTAACTCAGCTGGGATACCCGAGCGAAATCTGTTGTTTTTGAGCACAAGTATACTTAGCCTCTTCGGCAATTTAGGAAACTGGGGCCCCAGAAGATTGTCTCCCAAGTCGAGAACTTGCACGTTCGTTAAGTTGCTGAGGTCTGGCACCTTCCCAGAAAGAGAATTTTTCGAGAGAGAAAGAACTCGAAGGCTCCACATATGGGTAATGGAATCTGGCAAGGACCCATTAAAGGAGTTGTTCTGTAAACTCAGGGTAGTTAACACTGGTAGGGAATCAATCCAACTCGGAATATTACCAGAGAAATGATTGTAGTCAAGAATGAGAGTCTGTAGGCTTTTCAAAGAAGATAGTTCCTCCGGGACGGAGCCATAGAAGGAATTTGAGCTTAAGTTGAGTATTTCTAGAGATAAAAGCTTACCAACAGTTGGAGGCAATGGCCTCTCAAAACCCAGAGAAACCAGAGATAGTACCTTCAGATTGGGAAACTGGGAAAATGTGGAAAACAAAAAATCAGCCGAAGTATTTTGTTGAAAAGTGGGGCGCCCCACTTCACCAACAATGTGGAGCTGGGTTATATAGCCTTCATAGCACACGATGGTAAGAGATGGAGTGGATTCAGTGTCACAGAAGTCTGTAAAGTTGTCGAAGTTGGCTAGAGCTTGAGGGTAGTTTAAAAGTTCCCGGATTTGCAGAAGGGATTGGGACTCAGAAGGTTGAAGCTGAGTTGAAAGATGAAAAGAGAACAATAACACGAACAGAAGAAGATGGAAATGGCAGACTAGTTTTAGTTTTGCCATTAAAGCTTAGAGGTGAAGTAACTGCTGCTCGTGTGAACAGTCTAGAAGAGACCAAAAGAGTTACAGACCAGAGAGCAGAAAGAAGCAGAAACCCCCCATGAACAAGAAATGAAATTCTCTTTCTCTGGCTGTCTCTTCGGTTTTATGATGGAAAATAGATTCAAAGCTTGTTAGAGAAACCCCAATGAACAAGAAGTGATCTTCATAATTCACAACAACAAAACTGGAAGTACAGTGGCTGTAATAAACCAAAAGCTTCTACATTAATCAGAGATTAGGCCGACTACTTTTTTCCAACTCAATGCTTTTCCCCTTTCCCAAGAGATTAGAATCTAAACATGGCTTACAGACTATTTAATACGAATTAAATGGCATAGGACTCCCACCACAATCTTGGCACTGAATAAAATAAAATGCCTTTGAGATGCTATGTACCTGCAAAAATATAATTCAATTCTCTAGTACCATAGTGTGTATAGTCACTAAACAATTGTGTATTATAGTGTAGTAAAACTGTAAGACTCAATCAATGAACCCTCAGAAATTGTATACACAAATATCCAATAACTTCATCTCAAATTTTACCATTAAAAATATAAACTATATAATCAAGACTTTGTGGATGTACTTACCTTAAAATAATTGAAGCTTGATCTACACAGATGATAAGCGGAAAAGCCAATTTAGTGGTAAAATGATATCTACATACCGACCAAATCTATGAAATCTAAAATAATATAAGCAAACTTCTTTGATAAAATAACGTCAATTATCAAAGGTGACTGCAGAAATAGTCTCTACAATTATGATGTTAATCAATGCATTCCTAGAGAGAGATTGACACAGTAATATATATTACTAAATAGGGTTAAAAGACGGAAGGAGAATTTTTCCTGAGAAGTTGGTGTTGAAGACTTTATGATGGGAATGAGTTATCCCTAGAAACAAATGCATATGGTTCACGGGGAGCACAGAATCTGAGCAATAATGCCATTTTAGCCTGACAAATCAAACGTTCATAAGGGCTTTTATTGCTTAAAGCAGCTCTTTTGGCATCAAACTGAAACATTTTGGAATACGATACAACAGAAGCCTCTGATTTTATCTGTTCTTTTCGGCTCTTAGCAGAGTCAGACTTGGGGCCAAGACTTCAGTCACGGGTGAATATTTACTGGAGCACCGTTTGGAATTTTGTTCATTGAGAATATTAGTGGGCTTCTTCTTTTTTCTTTTTTCTTTTTTCTTTTTATCCCTAAAAGGCTCATCTTTCATTACAAAATTAAGAGCTTAATACCTAACTTATTTCCAAGCCTAGCGATTTAAAAGTACTGGAGATTTCATGTTTCCCATTTTGGGTTCTTTTTTCTTCTTTTTGTTCATTTTTTCAATTTGAAATTAGAAAAGGTCAAGTATTTCTTCACAAATTTACATTTGATAGATATATCTAAGACATTATTTTTAAATCTAAGACTTAATTATTATTTTTAAATTATTGCCTGCTTAACAATTAATTTAATTGATAAATCAAACTGTACACTCCATTACTAAACCAATCTGATTCCTTTTCTTTTTTCTCTGTTTTTTTTTCTTTCAAATACCATTCCAATTTTAATCGTATTCGAATTTCAATTTATTTTTTCCAGTACTGCAACCAATGATATACCCCAAATTTGTAGGCCATACCCGCAAGTTGCTTTGAGGTTTGATTCGCACAGCCAATCTTACCTACAACAATCAAACCTTAAAACCATCAACAAACTCATTGTCTGATGGTATCATATTTTAACATTAAGTATACTTGCTATACCGAGTGGGTAACACTAAAAATAATTGAAGATTCATAAACTTGGTAAATATATCTTTTAATATGTCGAAAATGCCTCAGCAATAAAATAATAAACAAGATCAAATACTTGTTACACATTATACCTTGATGAGATTAACTTGTCTTGATTCGTCAACCTAAATATTATTCATGTGTAAGAAGTGTTAGATTTGTAAATCTCCAAACTTCATAATAAATTCAAAATAAAAGTGGCCCAACTCAAATCATACCGAAATTTACACACCCTGGAATATTCAAGGACGATTATTGCTTTGAAGAACCGGGGCTAACCCAACCCCCCATTTCAGTTGCCTTTTAAAAAGGAAAATGTTCTACAAATGGTCTGGTAAAAGATAATAGTGCTGCAACTTCAAGGAGGTATAAATGATAAATTACAATTAATCATCTAATAAGTAAATCAATGAAAAACAACAGTTCTCCAAATATATATAAATCAAAGACAATATGGCATCATTTCATTGCGTCTTTTAGGAACAGTCCAACGGGTCCCATCATGCTTAATCAATAACCAGTGTACAAAATGTGAACAAACCATGCCCCTGGACGAGGAATAATAAAGGTGAAGCTTTACAGATAAAACTTACAGGATGGGAAATTGTACTTAAAGATCTTATCAATCTTCTAGAAGATATTTGTTTCTTCTAGCACCAAAAGCAAGTCTCTGAACACAATGGGAAACACGAAACAATTAGTTGAGGGTACGAAGAAGGTAAAGAAAAAAAAAACATTTCAACGTAATTGAGAAGTAATTAATCATTTCTCAACTGAGAATTGAGAGTAATCTTTCAGTCCAGTGAGGAAACGAATGTACGTGGGCCTTGTTGAACCATTGGCTGGGATAGATCTTATGTTTGGGCCAAGTTATTCTGCGACCTGTAAACTCAAAGGCCGAGGACATGAAGAAGAAGTGCAAGAGCAATTATTATTATTATTATTTTTCAGTAACAGAGTAAGTGATCACTATATAAACAGAACAAATGCATGTAAATAACCTCACCCACCTTAATAGGCTCCTTCAAAATATAACAATTTGTCTTACCGAGGAAAAGAGAAACAAAAATATAAAATCAATCGTTACCATAATTTTTTTTTTCTAACATAGATTGTAGGGTCCACCCATAAACAATTGGAGGTCTGAAGTCCTGTCTTGTACATATATTCAAACTGTCTGGGCTCATCCTAATAATTTCATATTAATTTATCCTTAGATTCATCAGAAGTGCTTAAGAGAACTAAACCTTCACATGTTTCGGTATAAAATTATTTGCTCCATCTGTTATTCAAGTAATGGAGATGAAATGAGCAGCACATTGTGGATGTCATCCAAATGCACAATAGATTTCTTGTGCGTTTCTCATGCCTTCTGCATTCTTCTTGAAAAAATTATACATAAGAGGAAGAACAATATAACAAGTTCAGACATAAGAGAGAATGTTAATATTAGAAAGAACAGTACCTAGGGGTGGGTCGCCCATCAGAACCAGCCCCATCAATGTTGAAAATAAGACCTCCTCGAGGTTTGTTTAACATCATCTTTATTGCCTAAACAAGAAGTCAGGAACTATGCATGATTTACAAGAGCATTTGTAGTGACAACTTCACTGCATTAGAGAGCGTCTAAGGAATAAACCAAAAGAATTTCCATTTCATGTGATTGAGATTTGGAGATCAGAAGGAGGAAGCTCACATGAGATCTTCATCTGAAGTCACGAGAAAAGGCTTAAAGCTATAAGCATTTGACCCTGCATTATTTGTCTGCATTGTTCTTGCAATACGTTAAATAGCAAAAAAAGCAAACAAAATCCACCAAAATAGTACTAATTATAAGACATAAAAAAACTGTGTAGGAGACTCATCATATCCTCTCACCAAAATCAATCAACAATTGAAATAGTAGACGATGAAACATTTTTTGTTCTTTTAAGTCCAGTTTCCTATAATACGTTAAATATTGCAATTGTAAATTATGAAAATGCATACTTTGTCCATCTAAGCATTGTATAGGCCAACGCTTTTCAGACAGGCACGTGTTAGGATTGTATGAAAAAACCTCAATGACATGATAAAGCTATCCACACGAGGCATTTCTTTAGTGGGACATCTCAATAGCATCATTATACACAACAACCTTTTTCTCATTTCAATAGTTACTATTTCATAATTGCTGGCGTTATCCCTACTGTGTTTGCTCATTTACTCAAGTACAAAAAGGGTATACATGCACACAAATCCTGTATATGTGGATTATTCTAGAGATAGCATGTTCTACTTTCTTTCTTTTTTTTTTTTTTTTTTGAAGATTTCAATCAAATTGCTATATTAACAACATCTTCACCACCACGAGTCAGCCAAAAGTAAAAGAGACAAGTAAATTTAGATGGTCTCGAGGTTATGATTCATGTTCAAACATTAAAGGCCACCTATCTAAGATGTTCAATATCATATAGATTCTTTGATACCAAATAGACTTGTATTGTAGTTAATGGAAATCAGGATTTACTCATTTGGTCTTCATGTAGAAGGGGAGGGAAGGGGAAGAGAAAGAGCAATTTGAAGTAGATACCCATATATCAATGTATTTAAGACTTTTCTGCACAAAATTGACTACAATTTTTACATCCTCTCCTTCTCGCACGTCACATTTAGTACCCTGTAAAGTAGAATTAGATTAGGACAGAGCTTGAAGTGTCGGCAACTGCTCCAAATGCAAATAGTACATGGCAAACAAGGAAATGATAGAAAAATGATGAAAAAACATCTGCGAAGAACAAATTAAATTGAAAAAGTTTAGCAGGAGGTAACCATAGATGCCTATCATGATTATTACGAGAATCCGTACCTAATCAATAAATCAAACACATTTTTATGGGAACAGAAATGTATTAATAAATTGTTAAAAGAATGTGCAGAACGCCACACATAGGTCTATAAAATAAAAATAACCACAAACACATAAGAACCAAAGCTTGAAAATTAAAAAAGAAAATTATGAAACGCTTCAGGGAAAATAAACTGATAACGATGTTAAATAATGAAACCATAGACTCGAGCTTCTCCAAATAGCTGAATTGATCAAATATCCTATATACCTGATTAGATGGCGGAAATGTATTACAAATACAGCTTCATACATACTTTACAAAATAACCTGCCGTCAAACTCCATTTAATTCATGAAGCTCCTACTCCAAACATGACTGAAAAATGAACTCGACATGCAATAATTATATAAGTGTGCGCAAGTACAAGAAAATGTTACTCTTTAGTTAATATTTTACAGTCCTGTACAGATTTATTCAGAGTCCTACACGAGTGTCCATGAATGGGAGGAGAAGAAAAAAAAAAGGAAGAAGAAGAAGAAGGTTTCATGATGAGCATAGTGCATATGTTACCTGATAGTGAACAGATTACAACGTTGTCACCTGCTTTCAGAAACTGTTTGGCCAACGCATATTCTATTCCTGAATACATTGCAAATATGAGTAGAAAGCACCATACGAACGAACATAAGGAAGTTAAATGCACTGATGTGTCAAAGAAGTACTCTATATCCGCACTCAAATGAAAAACTCCAATCCCAAAGATATGTAAGTGATTAGAATATGACTAAATCTACACGATCAAGAAAATTCAGGTAACTGTGTGCAAATACATAGTAAACATTTTCCTTGGATTTAGATGAAAATCCTAAGAATAACCGGTTGTTCTTTGGTCCTCGTAGCAATACAGTTTGAAAAATTATATGTCCAAAGGCCTAATTTATGAGGTTTATGACTAACTTGATAATTAGAAGGGTATTAATCCGGAGGATATCTTAGCACTCATTTAAGCGCTCAAACTTTAATTGATTAGGCTCTAACCTCCACTGTATCCATCTTTCTACGAAGTCCTAACAAATAAAACATTCGACAATCGTTCCAAACAATAAGTTTGACTTCAATCGTATGATATAAGCTCGTGAACCTTAAAGCTTGCTAATCCAAACTGCCACTGTACACGTGAAATCATAGTCTAAAACATACCTTCAAATTCTTAATAAAACTAAGGAAAGAGCCAGCCAGGAAGTTCCTCAAACCAAATTCCTAAAAAGAATTCAAGTCAATCAGATAAACAAATATGTATTCCACCACCCAAAATTTCGTCAAAAAGCAAAAATACAGTTGAGCGAGTACAATTCGGAATTTCTTGCTTATAAAAACGACGTCAAATACCAGAAGCCATAAGTTCAAGCAAAACTACAAACAAAGAACCAGCAGGAAGTTAATAGATTCATCAGGAAACCAAAACATAACGCAATATATCAAACAAACAAAATGAACAAAAGGACGCCACACCTTTAGTAGAGCCAGCGATCAAAACATTATAAGGAGGAATCATAGTCCCTCTCTGCTGAAAGACTTCAGCCTTTACGGATAGAGAACTGGAATTCACAAGATCTGGCGCGAACCACCAATCGAAAGACTGTAACTCTCCGATTTGCAGATTGATAGGCGTAGACCGGAAGGAGGAGAGACGAAGAAGAAGCCACCGTTACGCGAGATGAAGGAGAACGGAAACTGGAGAGAAACTGAAGAAAATCCATTTCCCGCGGTAGAAATTTCCAGAGAGTATGAAATTCACAAGAGCAATACAACTTTGAGAGTATGAAATTTCATGCCATATCTAGAAATTTTTGTGTTCATGAATTTTTCTTAGTTTCTTGGAAAACAAGACAATAAATAGTGAGCAATATCATAGTCATAGTAGCATTGTCACAAGCATCATGATATTTATACTCATAAAAATCTCAATTTAATATAGACAACGCTCCCCGCCGAACAAAATCCCTCAAGTATCGAGACTCCGAGGCGGCCTATAGAAATGTTCATATTTGATGAAATTAACGGTCGAATATGATTTTAGGAGCTAGGTTAGGTTGTAAGGTCTTGTGCACATGATCACAAGTTTTTTTCTTTTGTGTCCTCATTTTAGTCTTGGTACAATCTCTAGTCAGTGTGAAATTACAACGGATGCCCCTCGTTTCATCAAAGTATCGATCTATAGTTATCAAAACATTGTATGCTCGTGTTTTCTATTGTATTTTCAACGTGGGATCATGACCCTTTGTCTCGGCCATTGTAGCACGTGTGTTGCCCAGGGCATAAGGGGCATGATGACTTGGCGTCATCCTCACCTTCCTCCGGCTTATCACCGGCAGTCTGCTTAGGGTTCCAACCTCAACGGTTGGCAACTAAACACGAGGATTGCGCTCGTTGTGGGACTTAATCCAACACCTTACGGCACGAGCTGACGACAACCATGCACCACTTGTGTTCGTGTTCTCGAAGGCACCCTTCTGTTTCAAGAGGATTCGTAGCATGTCAAGCCCGCTAGCTTGAGATGAAAGTGAGCGGATGATTCTGTTGTGGACATAGACGGAGTTTCTCGACCATCGTGGATACGCAAAACCTAAAATCCACCTAGAATTCTTCCTTCAAGAGGTAGGAAAGAACATCATCAAAACATAACATTAATGTATTAAATTTTATAAGCTATATCAAATAAATTATTGTGAAATTAATTATCATTTATTGCATATAGATTCAACGAAATTTACATTGTTTACATATTAATTATTTTTTGTTTTTTCTGGCGGACCTCAACGAAGCTCCAATTACCACAATGGTTAAAAGAGCAGCCCCAATCATCACAGCTGGCCGGTTTTCTTCCTTCATCGCCACCTTCGCCACCGCCTCGCCGGTCTCTTTCACCTTCGCCACCGCCGCCTTGCCGGTCTCTTTCACTTTCGCCAGCATCTCGAATATTACGTTCCCGCCGGCGCTAGGTTTTTTCTCTTCACTTTCTTTATTTTCTTTTGATTCAGTGACGATTTTCGCCTTTTTAGCAACTTCTTGGTCTGTCTTCTTCTCGTTCTTCTGAGATTCGAGGATTGATTTCTCCGATTCAGCGTCTCCCGTTGACGGTGGCTTTTGATCTTCTTCCTTTTCTTTTCTTGCTTTGATGCCAGTGGTTTTCCGATTCCATGGCGTCGTAGCCGCCGCACGGGACGATGAACGGGGAGGTGATGGTGGAGGTGGAGGTGGTGGTGGTGGTGCGGCAATTTCAGAGATATTCTTTTGGTAATTTTCTCTGAGTTCCCTTACTGAGCGTCTTGGTTCAATAGCGGACGGCCGTGGTGCTGAGATTTCGGGGAATAGTTCATTATCTCTTTGCCTCGATTTCTCCGACGATTCCGGATCCGCCGGCGCCCTAACAGGCGATTTCTCGCGACAATCCCCTGCCTCCGCCGTCGCTTTTCCATCCGAAGAAGCCTTCTGATCATCTTCTTTCTCTGAAGAGGCATCTTCAGAAGCTGTCCATTTGCGTTTGGCCGGTAGCATCTTATCCATAGATCTCCGTTGATTTTCTCCTCCTATTTCCTTAACTTCATCGGTCGATCTCTGATCAGACGGCGGTGGTGCCGGAACCCTAGCAGGCAATTTATCGCAATGTCCCCCTGCGTGCTCCGCCGCTTCCCGATCAGAAGAAGCCTTTTGATCGTCTTCTTGCTTTGAAGAGGCATCATTAGAAGGTGACCGATCAGAGAGCATTCTTGGCATAATAATGCGAAGAACATCGCCGCAAAATCGGCCATAGATTCCGGTGACTAAGCAGTCGGCCGGAGCGGAGAATTCTTTAACAAATTCCGTGTTCTGCTTTTTTCCCTGCACCTTGAGCTTCCTCGTCGCCTTCTCGTAAGTTACCTTTATCTGATCCTTTTGGCATCCTGCTTAAAATTTGTGAAATTACATTTAAAAAAAAAAAAAAAAACTAAATTAATTGCATTTTCCCTAATATTATGATTTATGTTTTAAATATTTATATTTTTTTTATTCATTTGAACAACTTTATTTTTTATAATAGAAATTATATTAAAAAATAAAAATTATTAACCCTATCCCCGAGAATATTTGCTCTAATTCCCGCAAAAATAAATAGAAAATTTTCTAGAAATGACAAGAACTCGGAGATATAAGGCTTCTCTGTCCTCACCTTTAAAATTCCAATGACGAAGTAAATAAGAAATTATATTCGACTCGAGAGATCAAACCTGGAAGTTTGATGCACGTCTCATATTCATTAATCTCGGGATGGAATATGATGGGTTCGAATGTTATTCCGAGACTTTCGGTGTCGTTTTTGTCTCGTGATTTAGAACCTTTTTGAAACCAATCCATTGCGATGCGTTTTGGTTGAATGAAAATGTAGCACATAGGAGTTAAGAATTTATTATATGATTTTTCTTGTGGGTAAGTCTATTCCTTTGTCCACTATTTGGGGTTTGGTGGGTTTTCTTTACCCTTTCATGTGGAAATAGAATAAAATAGAAGAGAATCATTTGTCTTCCTTCCATTCATATTGCTTATTAGAGGTCTAACCATTCATCCAAGCTATCTTATAGCCATTCGCTTACGTAAACGATCCTACTTTTTTTATTTAAAAATACGACGAAAAATTATTTAAAAGTAATTCGTTATAAATGTTGTCACGGACGTAAACGTATCGTCCACTTAGTTCGTTACGTATCAAAAGTACTTGAAGCTCACCGTTACGTATTATTGTTAGCCTCATAGTTTTAAAATGAGTCAATTAGGAACAGGTTTCCACATTTTTATATTCTTATAAAGAATACTTCGTTTCCCTCACCAACCAACTTGGGATCTCGCCTAGCGTCCTTGTTGGCACACTGCTCGTTGTCTGGTTCTGATACCATTTGTAACAGTTGAGTCCACAGCTAGTAGATATTGTCCGTTTTGGTCCGTTATGTATCATCGCTAACCTCAGTTTTAAACCGCGTCTAACAGGAAGAGGTTATAAACCGCGTTACGTATCATCGTTTCCCTCGATCTCACATTTGAAGTCGAGATATGCAATTACATATAATCATCGTTCATGATGGAACCTATCTACTCGTGACTGTTTATTTGGACTCTGCTTTTTCTTTCAAGTAGGATTAAATGCATAGTACTTCTCTCAAAACAGTTCATGCACACATGCATGAACCCATAAGTTGGACTCGGATACGTACCCCGTAGGCTTAACTACAAGCTAACACACACTCATACGGTTCGAAACCAACGAAAGTAAAAGAACTTGCATCATTTTTTCAAGATGACTTTCCTTCGTTCTCGATTTTTCTTATTATTTTCTCACTAGTCGTTCGACCTAGTCACTCACAAATCTAAATTTAATTTTCATTACTAACGAGAAACACAATATTAATATTAATATATAATCGAGCATAATTTGATAATAACATATAGTAACGTTTTCACTTTATTTTATTCGGGCTCAAAAGAATCTCAATTATAATATAAAAAGTTTATTCTCGTCTTTTAAATTTGCGCCGCACAAATTTCTAATAATTGTTGGATCGGTATGCCAACCCTAAAAGGGGTGAATAAGATTTTAACGATAAAATATTTAAGCCTGATTAATTTTATTAATTATGAAACTTTTTAAAGATGCAATAATAATTTTGAAATTAAATAGTAAAGAGCAAATTCAATGACTCATGATGAAACCGGTACAAGTATTTGAATTTGGTAGTAACACACCACAACTCGAGAGTAGATTTACAATTTGGACCGCTCACAACTATTTCCTCACAATACAATAATAATCTCTCTCAAGAATAATATTATAATAATATAATATAGGAGTAAATTTAAATTTATATTTTGTAAAAATAATTTTATTTAGAAATATAATAATAAGAAAAATTCCACCATTTGTTACTCTTCCAAAATTACAAATTTCATACTTTGATTTGTCTATCATTTTTTAGCTGCCACATCATCACGTCGAGTATGTTGTCTCGACTGTAGTTTCTTCGTTTTAGCTCTGATTTGAGTGATTGAAAAGTTGTTGAAATCGTTATTCCCAATATACTGTGGACAGAAAATTGTTAATAATTAAAAGTACGTTTGTTATCATCTAAACATCAATCAATTAATTGATTGAAATTAATTAAAATGAGATTAAAGGCCGAACAATTATTTATTATTTATTTCAATTTAATAGTTTTAGTTATAAAATTGATGCAATTGTTCACAGAAATTATAGAAAAAAAAATTATTTTGAAAGACTCCGTATTATTTTCACTCGTAAAAGCAACTCAAGACGAGCTTGAGAATCTGAAGCCAATAGAAAACATTTACATATATATATATATATATAGATATATATATTTTGTAGTTTCTCACAGTAGGTTCCCTTAACCAAGCCACTGCTTATGAGTCACCGACTCATTCTTCAACAGGCACACGGTCAGAGTCCTTACCTCTTCCTACTGTTCTGAAGACCATCGGTCACCATAAGTGTTTAGCTTTGCAAGATGGTCCTTCTTGATTCACATGAGATTTCACGTACTCCAAACTACTCGAGTTTCTCACATATCACCGACCATAACATAATCAAATTTGATAAAAATAATACATAGCACGTGTACGTATGTATATATATATATATATATATATATATATATATATATATATATATATATATATATATATAAACATATGTATGTATATATAGTGTTTTACACAAACCTAGGAAGTCCGTGTTTATTCATTAAGAAAGTAAATCTCGATTTGGATGGAAATTAAACATTTGTTTTCTTCGGGAATGTAATAATAAGATCATTTTTAACAAACGATGCATAGACATCATCCAACGAGCACTCGTTCTTAATTGGTATGGATTCGTTGACACGAACGATATTGTATCCTTCTTTTTTTGTTGTCATAATATCAATAGTCTTTAATTCTCTACTCATCGAGATTTGCAGTTGATTCCTTGAACAACCTAAAAAACAATTCACAGATCACAAGATAATATTCAAAAACAAAAATTTGACGTTTAAACATAACGTACGAAGATCAAAGTAGCGTTTTAACATGAAATTAAATAAGAACGAAGTTAGAAATTACCCGAAAAATCGATCATCATATCATAGTACTCTTTATTTGTTTCCTTTCTCTCTTTCCAATCCACTTTTGGAGTGTAATTCTCCTTTTGTTGATCCATTTCATCCCAACCAAATACTTGCCTCGACATTGAAAATCTTCAAAACTTCAAATAATTTAATTTTGTGTAATGAATTATATGGGACTATATATATATATATATATATATATATATATATATATAAAAGCTTATTCCTTTCACAATGCTTTTGGCTTTGTTTTGTGTATAAAGTGGAATATATCAAATGAATGGAAGAGGCCAATACGAGATTCTATTCTATCTTTTTTCGAGAGGAAAATGTTGCGTAACTTATTTCTTTTCATTTGGGACGTTGGATGTGTGCGTATAGCTGGCTCGAATATTGGGAATTTTCGTATGAACAGCTCGAGAATTTGATTTCATTGTCTTTCTGACTCACGTATTCAGTGTGTTATATCTTATCTCGAGGTGGAGTTTTATTCTGTTTGAGATTGGAAATTTTACCCTTTTCGAGATTAACTAAGTAGCTTACGTGCTTTTTTTTTTTTTTAAATATTTTTGTTTATCGAGAGAAGACTAGGTTATGACGTGTTCATCTAATAATTTTTCGATCACCATGAAAATTAGGCTTTGAAAAGAGACACTTTTTTTCTAAAAAGAATTTCTTAATGTATTTGAAAATTTTATAATACATTTTTTTTCAATAAGAATCTCGAACAAAAATGTTTCTTTTTGCCTTTCACGCCTGCTTTTCCCTAGAAAAATTCTCACAAGATGACTTAATATAGAATTTTCAGTCAAATTTAATATCCGATTTGATCCACTCCATATCAAACCCGATCCAACCCATACCCGGCCTAGAACCAAGAGCGGCCTATCTAAACATAGTATGATCTAGTGACCTGACCTAGAACCCGAATCGATTCAACAACTCAATTCATATATGAACCGACCTGAAACCTGAATTGACCAATCATTTTATTGAAGCCCAAGGACCTAAGATTCAGGGTCATTTAATTTTTTTTTTTTTTCAGAAAGAACCATTTAAAAAATAAATGGAGAAAGTTCGCGGAAATGACCCATAGACATCGAAAGAATAATATGATAATGATAGAGAGAAACAAACATATCCATTTATTTTGTTCGATCTATAATGCAAAAGGTTTATTCTCGTCTTTTAAATTTCAAGAATAGGGCATAATTTTTTTTTTTTTTTTTGGGTATAATAATATACTTTGATGTTCTCAATTTGATAATAATCTCTAAAACTATATATATATATATATATATATAGTTTATAAGGTGAATTTGCAAAATTGTGAAAAATAAGCCTAAATTTTATATATAGAATCGACTAGTAATGAAGAGGAACGGTAACGACACTAGTTTTACTACTAAAATTATGATGTCCCACGTTGGTTGGGGAGGAGAACAAAACACCCTTTAGGAGTGGAAACCGTCCTCTAGCAGATGCGTTTTAAAGCCTTTAGGGGAAGCCCGAAAGGAAAAGCGCAAATAGAACAATATCTGCTAACGATGGGCCTAGGTCGTTTATAAATGGTATCAAAGCCAGACACGGGGCGATGTGCCAACAAGGACGCTGGGCCCTAAAGAGGGTTGGATTTGGTGGGGTCTCACATCGAATTGGAGAAAGGAATGAGTGCCAGCGAAGACACTGGGCCCCGAAGCGGGATGGATTGTGATGTCTCACATTGGTTGGGGAGGAGAACAAAACACCCTTTATAAGAAAGTGGAAACCTTCCCCTAAAGAGGATAATATCTACTAGCGGTGGGTCTGGATCGTTCTAAAAATAAAATCGATACTATATGCATAATATGCTTAATGTATGCGAAAATTCATTTAGAAACATGCACGTGTAAACAATACCATGAACTTAAACGTTCACAAAATTCATTTAAAATAAAGTAACATCAATGGAATAACGAAGACGAAATAACAATAATTCCAAAGTAATGAAAACGTTAATATATCTTTAGGGCTACAATTTTAATAGATAATGCAATTATTATGATTTCATCCCCGCAGCATGCACAACAACGTCACGTCCGTGTAAGGGTGTCTTACCATTACCTGAAAGAAGTAGTAGTAACTCTATTATTTGGGTCGGGAAATGCAATCATGGCGTTGAACTCTATTTTCCAGGGCAAAAAGTAGTAGTATTTCAACTAACGCACTCTCATAAGTCCATGCATAATACAAAATCGTTATCACAACATAATTCCAAAACATAGCATAATCACATCATAATATAGCATAACTTATAATCACGACATAACAGATATCATAACATAAATGTAACATAGTACATGTCAAACAATCATAAAACACGACACGTGTAAGGGCCACAGGGCACGTGTTGTAACGACACTAATTTCATATGGATGTTTGAGTTTTTTAAGAAATAACCCCAATAACCTCGATAATGGGGTCAGGAAATGTAAGCACATATAATCATGTTTGAGACTTATCATTTTATGGCCTTGGTTTCAACTTTCACTCCGGACAGAATTAGATGTGTAGTGCGTCTCTACACACGACTCATGTATGTGCACATAGACCCCCAAGCGAGCTCGTATACCTACCCCCTAGACCCGACCTTCAACTAGCGAATACTCATGTTGTCGGCATACCAAGGAGGGAAAGGAGCGTGCATCCATGATGTACAAAATACCATATCATAATTGTCGTAGTGCATGTGTCTGTACTAATCATAATAGGAAAGTATCCCGATACACGTAAACGTACAATATGCATGAAGTCCCTATAGTTTAAGTCATGACATGTATCTATGATGCAAGATAGATCTTTGTTCATTTCATACGTAACATAATCATTTTATGTTGCCTCAAGTGTATAACATAGTAACTTAGCACAATTTTCAATGTCATAACATGTCAACATGATATTACATGACATAACATACCTCACAGAATACGGCATAACATAACGTATCAACTTCCGTAGTATTCATAACACAATATTAATATAATAAACACATTAAACAATTACAAAGTACAACACGAAGAGCTATAGGACACACGCCCTATCTTGAATTGAAAAGAGTCCGAGCGTATTGGACCCATGACAGATTGGCCGAGAACTCGACCGGGAGCAGTCAGAAAATAGTCTTCGAATGGCTCCGAATTGTCCAAGTGGGATGAAATAGAGTAATTGTTGTGGTAGACCAAGAGATCCCCGTCTATTTGGAGAGGTTGGTAATCTATAACGTGCGTTGGTTCAGTCAAATATTTGCGAGACATCGATCCAATGATGCATGAAGCCTAATTCTACAACCTTCTTTTATTATTATTATTTCAAATTTTCGGTCGTTACATCACATACATTTAAAAGAAACTTTCGTCTTCGAAAGCACTTTTAACTTAGAATAACTCGAATCCCCATCTATTTAGAGATGTTTGTAGTCGTGTGTCGGATCAGTCAAGTATTTGCGAAGTATTAATACATGAATTACGTTATGCACCACGGAGAGGGACTTTGATAGTGCTATTTGCCACCGGTTTGATTCAATCTAAAGCGTCGAAAAGTTCGAAAGCATGGGCTCAACCTTTTTGTCCGAACCTAAACATGTCTTTCATTAGGGACACCTTCTAGTTCGCCGACTCAACCAAGCCATTGCTTAACCAAGTCACTGCCTATGAGTCGCCGACTCAACCAAGCCATTGTCTAAACAAGCACGTGGTCAGAGTCTTGATTTCCCCTTACTTCTTAGAAGCTTACGGTTTCATATTCTATTTCACCCTTCCCTCATTGTACTACTTTACTATCGGTCAACCAAGAGTATTTAGCTTTGCATGTGGTCCTCACTAATTCAAACGGAGTACATATTTCAAACGGAGTACATATTAGCAAGCTTCAGTGTATATAATATAGTCTTTAAAACACAAAGTAAATCTTAATTTAGATGAAAATTAAGATTTATTTTTTTCTCGAAAATGTAACAACAAGAACGTTAGCATGGGCTTTACTGAATGAGCAGTTGTCCTCAATTTGTATGGATTTGGCGACCCCCCTTTTTTCTTCAAGGCAATAATTCGAATCGTCCTTGATTCACAGATCTTTGGAAAACCTAAACAAAGATTCACAGATCTTTTTGACACAAAGTTTTTATTAAAAATAGCGTATAAAAACACAAGATTAAAGTAGCGTTCGTTACCTGAAGAATCTATCCTCATTTCAACCCATTTGTATGCTTCTTTCCATGTCATGGGTGGAGTCCATTGCTCAAATAGGGGTGACGATAAAATTCTCATTATGTGCAAATAATTTAATATTGGGTAATGAAATATATGGGAGAGAAGCACTTTATTTTTATATATATATATATATATATATATATATATATATAAGCTTATTCCTTTCCCAATGCTTTTGGCTTTGTCATGTGTATAAAGTGGGAATATATCAAGTGAATGGTAGGTAAGAAGCCAATATGCTTTTCTATGCAATTTGCAAATTAAAAGATTCTAATCTATCTTTTCAACCCATTTGGGGCATAGTATGCACACGTGTAATTATGTCGAGATAATTGGAATCTTTTCAACTAACTTATTCAATATGTTATATTCTCTCCTAGAACGACCCAAATTTTCTACCATGTGCGTTTTAATATGTTGTATACTCTGCTATAATGAGCCTAAAGGTGGGCCAGAAACCTAGACTCCAAATTGTTTGAAATCGACTTCAAAAGAATTAGAATGATTCCGCAAATAGAGATCTGATGTCCCATGTTTATAAGGGTGAAGCCCGAAAGGGAAAGCCCAAGGAGGACAACAAAGAGGACAACATCTGCTAGCGATGGATCTGAGTCGTTACAAGAGAATAGGGCAAGAGAATAGGGCAAAGTTAATTAATTCTAGAAAAATCAAGCTGAATTCACATATTGAAAACTAAAAAACCCAACAAGAGTCCAATAACAATCCATTAGAGTTGAAGGCAATCATATAGCAAAAAAATATTTTAAGACAACCATTATTTTGGATTCTATGGTGACAATCATTGTGTCTAAACGAAGAAAACCAATATTTCAAGCCAACTATAATACCTAGAGAAACTATCACAATTGTAGTTTTCAAAATGGGTGGCGTCATGATCTTGAAACCAAACTATTTTGGACATACACGTTTTCCTTGCGTGCATGTTCACTCAGCGAAGTCATAAGACTCCAATCTTCTAAGCCACCATTATTTTGAAGCCAACTATTATGTCTGGACTATTATTATACCAAGGCAACCATTATTTTGAATTCTATTAAGGCAACCATTAATTATTGCTCAAAGGAAACCAATAGTTAGCAACAATACTCATTTCGAGACAACTAAATTCAAAATAGCATATTAAGACAACCATTATTTCAAGACAACCCCATAACACAAAGTAATATTTCAAGACAAACATTATTTTGGATTCTTTAAAGTAAAATCTTATCTTACCAAATGATATAAACCTACAAGAAAGTTGAAGATCATCTCCCGCTAATCTTCAAATTCTAGAATGTTCAAACTATTTGAGATCAAACTTGTACTCATCGAACATTTCCAGCTCCATCGCTAACTTGACTAATCGAACCGTAAAAGAAAAATCATGTTAAAAAGAGTTAAAAAAAAATAAAATCCAAGCTACTATTTCCCCTTCTCCTACATGGTAGAGACAGAAACACCTGGACACATAGAACCCAAATTTCGTTGTCGGACATATTGATTAACCAGCTTACTAAATGGATCAAATTAATCAAAATCAACTGAACACAAGAAAAGATGGAGAGTTGACATATTACAGTATTCTTAAAACATCTGAGAGCTTAAATTCCTTTCTTGAAATAAACACTATTCATTTTATCGACTGTAAAGGTTCTTCAAATAGCTTTACCTCGTGAAAGAAAAGAGCTACTGAACAAACCTGCAAGTCGTCCTAAGACGAGCTGATAGGTGAAGGAGGTAAGAAAAGCCGAGTTGGAGAGGTGAATGAGTAAGTAGCTCGAGGAGAAAGAGAAGGGAAAGAATAAAACACGTAAGAGCTTAAACTCCTTTACCGTTGATCGTTAGCCACCAACGAAATAATATAACAATTAGAACACTAGCAGATTCTATAACAACTATAACAAAATTCTATAACCTATATAGAAATAACCCTCTTCGTATCGGTATTGGTCGAAGCAATAACATGGCAAAGGAAAAAATACCTGAAAAGATAGGAGCCTCACATGGAGCAAATATAATAAACAGAACGAACCTAATCTTTTAATTAAAAACATCCAATGGGTTTTTGAATATCAAAGCACCAGCCTCCTACCAAAGTCGAACGGTTTTCTATACGCACCTGCTTAAGCATGTTTCTGAGAGATCAAAAACTGGGAGGCCCCTCCCTACTTGTAAGAAAGGGAAAGAGCCATAATTGAAAAACATTTGCAACTCAAGAACCCAAAAACAGTCGGAGAATTGATGCACACTGCCCGTGTCCAATTTATATTATAACAAACACAATTGGGATTCTATCAAAGACACGTACAACTATTGTACTAAGGCAACCGACATTTCGCATCCATTATGTCTGGACAATTATTGTACCAAAACGAACCAATATTCCAAGCAACCATTATCTATCAAGACATATAAAGTATGTTTCTAACAGATTTAAGATCCACTCGTATGACAGGGAAAGAGTCAAAGTCTATTTAACATCCAAAACTGCATATAGAATTATTCATTAAACTTACACTTAATTCCTACAAGTACAAGTAAAAAATTACATAAAATAACAATAATCATTGGGATACATTCACCACCACAAGAAATCCGAAAGGTTTAAATTAGGGTATCACAGGAGAAGTCTAGGAATAAAATATAAAATCATACCAGTTTACGATATTCCTTCCATTCTTGATAATAATCTTGAAATGATCCCAACAAGTCTTAAGAGAAATTCAAACTTCGTTATAATTTTTTATTCCCGACTTTGCAGCTTCATCAGACCTCACGCGAGGTTCTCAATCGATAGCTCATGCAAAAACCAAACTTTATCAGTCACACACATTGTCCATGCGTGCCTTTGCCTATTTATCCCTATTTATTCTTTAACTCAAACACAAGGTAAATAGCTGGCTGGTTCACTCAACAACCACTCTACTCTAGGCCAAGTTATAAGACTCAACCTTAGAGAGAACCGTTATGTTGGGACTATTATTGAACCAAGTCAATCAAAATTTTGCAACCGTCATTTCAAGACAACTAATATTTCGAGTTATCTGGAAGCCTATGAAGGCAACCATTATGTCTGGACAATTATCGCACCAAGGCAACCGATATTTCAAATGATTATCATTCTAAAAAAGGCAACCATTTCAAATGATTATCATTATGTTCCGACAATTATTGTCCGCAACCACCAATAGTTCACAACAATTTTCATTTCCAGACAAGTAAATTCAAAATAGCATATCAAGGCAACCATTATCTCGGGACAACTACATAACACAAAGCAGTTATGTCGAGACTATTATTGTACCACGGCAATCGAAATTTAGCAACAATTATCATTCCAAGACAACCATTATTTGAAAGCCTATCGAGGCAACCATTATGTCTGGACATTTATTGTACCAATGCAACCATTATGTCTGGACAACTACATAACTCTTGTCTAGAACGATGAACAGTTGAACCGTATTCGCAGATACATAATTTTGGAAGAAAGAGCAACCACAGTCATCCATAAAATCAAATCAAGAAAATGGCTTCTACACAACTATACTTCTGTTAATTCTATCTAATGCATGACCTCAACGTATAAATTTCCATAAATTATGATTGAAAAATAAAAACCGAAGCCACCTGAAAGAGAAGGAAAAGCGAAAACCGAAAAAAACAGGACAATTTTCCAAGACGATTATTGAAAAATAAATATCGAACCCACCTCAGAAGAACAGGATGATTTTGCAAACAGAGAAGGAAAAACCAAAACCTAATTTGATTTCCGAAGACAATTTTCTGAACAGAAGGGAGGGAAATCGAAGTCTAGACCGACGAATGGAGAGTACGAACTCGACTTCGGATTGTTTCAATTCGATGCATTCTAAGAAAATCAAACCTAAAATTGGAAAAAAAAAAAACAAAACCCCAAACGAATTCAGAAAAATGTAGATGTTGTTACTCTGCTCATCAAAAAGCCCAATTCGACGCAATCTAAGAAAATAAAACCTAAACTTGGAAAATCCAAAAGCCTAACCGAATGTAGAAAAATCTGGATGTTGTTGCTGCTCGTCAAAGCGCCCCGTAAAGCTTGCTGTTTAGTATACCAGCGTTCACTGCCCGCCCAGTATCTATCAAGAGAAACTTGGAAGTTTAGCCAAGTAAGAAAATTACGTTAAAAGAAGGTTGCGCGTGAAGAGCTAAGAAATAACATAATTAAATAATTTAAATTTAATTTAAAAAATAATGGACTGGGCCTAAGGAATGTGGAAATGGGCCAACGAAATACCCCTAGGCCCAAAACAAGGTTTTAGTTCATAACCCAATAAAAAACAAGGAATAACGACATGGTAAGGAATTGAAATCCTGAAATTATAAAATAAATTAAAATAAAATAAATCAATGAATATTTGGACAGAAAAAAAAAATTTTATTTTTTTGTGATTAAAATGATATAGAAGAAAAAATGGAAATTTAAAACAGTTAAAACTCACGTACACATAAATACATCTATTTCCTTTTATAATTACATACTCACTTTTTAATGTCGAGAACATGATAGCATAATTTTAACGTGACATATGAAGACTCACGAATTATATAAAATCGTTATCACAACATAATTCCAAAACATAGATTGCTCGTACTATTTGAGATCACAGTTTAGAATTGGTTGGAAGTATAAATTAGAAATTACCTTTGCTCCCACGCCGCTGCCACCATCGTCATTCTAACTTGTCATTGCTATATTGAATTCGTCTCATAGGCACACACAAAAGTGAAAAACATCAAATTAACATACAAGAATTATTCTTTAAACTTACCGGTATTCATTATTTGATTCTTACAAATATCGCAGCAATCACAATAATATCGTCACAAGTGAAAGATTACGAAAAATAACAACAATAATCATTGAGATACATCTACCACAACATGTTACTACAAGAAAAATGAGGGAGGGTATCACAGGAGAAGTCTAGGAACAAAAGATAAAACCACATACCAATTTACCATATTCCTTCCATTCTTGATAATGCTCCAATAGCAACCTTGGCATTCGTATCACGATTGAACACCTATTAATCATTGGAATGGAAATAATAAAGAAAAGCCCTGAAGATCATCAAGTGTAGTAGGATGACTTAACTGTTACTGAAGGTGGGCGACACCCAATTGTTTGAAATTGATGGATTCTGGAAAGCTCATACACCGAAACCTAATCAACTTCAAAACAATTATGATGATTTCGAAAATAGAGAAGGGGTAAAACATAATCGAAGGTAGAAAAATCAAGATGAATTTGAAAAGAGAACAAATATTTCAACCCAATAATCATACGGATATAATTATTATGACTAGACAATTTTCAAAATGAGATCTAGAAAATGAAATTTTCAAGCCAACCAACCAAATCTATCTCAACAACGTTCATGCTCAAGGTAAGGACTCAGAACAGTTTTTGAAATAACATTTGCATCTCATGAAACCAAAAAAAGTCCAGGAATTGATGGACACTGCTCATATGCCCATAAACATATTCCATCAATCAAGAAATTACACGACAAAATTGAAAAACTAAAGAGAACTACGACGAGCCAACAAATCGTAGGCACACACGAGTAACTTAGCGGTATTCTTTATTTGATTTTTACAAATATCACATTTATCACAATAGTATCTGCACAAGTGCAAAATTACGTAAAATAATGACGAGATCATGACAAGCTTGAAAACGAACTCAAACCCCATTATAATTTTTTGGAAGTATAAATTTCAAAACATAAAGCATTTCTAAATTTTGAGAACCCAAATATCGAACTCAAACCATATTATAATTTTTTGGAAGTATAAATTTCAAAACATAGAGCAATCTTAAATTTTGAGAACCCAAATATAATAGTAAAAATCTTTAACGAGAGGCAAAATGATATCTTACCAAATGATATGGACATACTAGGAAGTTGAAAAAATCCCACTAATCTTCAAACCACCGAACGCTCATACAATTTGAGATCACAATAGGCAAAATCATATCTTACCCAAATAATATGAACATACTAGAAAGTTAAAGATCATTCCCCACTAATCTTCAAACTCTAGAGCACTCATACTATTTGACAAGACATGACGAAAAAATAAATTAAAAATCTTACGAATACCCCTAAATACATCAAAACTCATTGCCCATGGATAAAGAAAAGCCATTTCAACATCAAAAACAACAAAAACTAGAGCAAATATATAATAATAAGGGATTCAAAATTGTACCCAAGCATCGCCCATTGGTTCTATTCCCGATTCATAACTCAAAAGTTTCTCTGGCTCTTTGCTAAGAGAGGCTAGAACTCAAAAAATAAGAAATGCCAAAATAGGAATAACACTTGATATTATTAGAAATACGCAGAAAATATCATAACACGAAAAATCTTTACATGAACCAAAATCATATAATACCAAATGGTACGAACATATTAGGAAGTTGAAGATCATCTCCTGCTAATCTTCAAACCCTATAACACTCATACTATTTAAGATCATCTCCTGCTAATCTTCAAACCCTAGAACACTCATACTATTTAAGATCACAATTTAGTAATCGGTTATAAATTTCAAACCTAAAAGTACTTGTCAATTTTAGGAACCCAAATAGAATGGTAGAAATCTTTGACACGAGGAAATCATATCTTACCCAAATAATATGAACATACTAGGAATTTTAAGAACGCAAATAGAATGGTAGAAATCTTCAACATGAGGAAATCGTATCTTAGCCAAGTAATAAGAACATACTAGGAATTTGAAGATCTCCTGCTAATCTTCAAACCCTAGAAAACTCGTACTATTTAAGATCACAATTTAGTAATCTGTTATAAATTTCAAACCTAAAGTACTTGTCAATTTTAGGAACCCAAATAGAATGGTAGAAATCTTTGACACGAGAAAATCATATCTTACCCAAATAATATGAACATACTAGGAATTTGAAGATCATCTCCCGCTAATTTTCAAACTCTAGAACACTCAATACTATTTGAGATCACAATTTAGTAATCGGTTCTAAATTTCAAACCTAAAGTACTCATCAATTTTAAGAACCCAAATAGAATGGTAAAATTCTTTGACATGAGAAAATCATATCTTACCCAAATAATATAAACATACTAGGAATTTGAAAATCTATCTCCTTCTAATCTTCAAACTCTAGAACACTCATATGGTTTGACATCAAACTTGAGTGTTTTGTAAGAAACAAGAGATAAAGTAACTTGAAACCACATAAAATTGTATGAACATACTAGGACGTTGAAAATCATCTTCCACTAATCTTCAAACCCTAGAACACTCATACTATTTAATATAAACAATTTAGTAATCGGTTATAAATTTCAAACCTAAAGTACTCGTCAATTTTAAGAGCCCATATCTTACCCAAATAATATGAACGTTCTAGGAATTTGAAAGATCATTTCCCGCTAATCTTCAAACTCTAAAACACTCATACTATTTGACATCAAACTTAAGTGTTTTGTTAGAAATAAACAAGAGATAAAGTAAATCATAAATCTTCAAAACCTAGAATACTCATCCATTTTGAGAAACCAAATAGAATGGTAAAAATCTTTACCATGAGTCAAAATCATATTTTACCAAATGATATGAACCTAAAGTACTCGTAAATCTTAATAACCTAAATAGAAGGGTAGAAATCTTTAACATTAGGAAATCATATCTTACCCAAATAATATGAACATACTAGGAATTTGAAGATCATCTCCCGCTAATCTTCAAACTCTAGAAACACTCACTATTTGACATCAACTTTAAGTGTTTTGTTAGAAATTAACAAGAGATAAAGTAACTCGAAACCAAATAGAATGGTATGAACATATTAGGAAGTTGAAGATCATTTCCCGCTCGTACTATTTAAGATCACAATTTAGTAATCAGTTATAAATTTCAAACCTAAAATACTCATCAATTTTAAGAACCCAAATAGAATGGTAGAAATCCTTAACATGAGGAAATCATATCTTACCCAAATAATAAGAACATACTCGAAATTTGAAGATTAATCTTCAAACTCGAGAACACTCATTACTATTTGACATCAAACTTAAGTGTTTTGTTAGAAATTTTAAACAAGAGATAAAGTAACTCGTAAATCTTCAAAACCTAGAATACATCCATTTCGAGAAAAACCAAATAGAATGGTAAAAATCTCATGAGGCAAAATCATACTTTACCAAATGATATGAACTTAAAGTACTTGTCAATTTTAAGAACCCAAATAGAATGGTAGAAATTCTTAACATGAGGAAATCATATCTTACCCAAATAATATGAACATACTAGGAATTTGAAGATCATCTCCCGCTAATCTTCAAACTCTAGAACACTCATACTATTTGACATCAAACTTAAGTATTTTGTTAGAAATTTGGGAAATCATATCTTAACCAAATAATATGAACATACTAGGAATTTGAAGATCATCTCCCGCTAATCTTCAAACTCTAGAACACTCGTACTATTTGACATCAAACTTAAGTATTTTGTTAGAAATTTGGGAAATCATATCTTATCCAAATAATATGAACATACTAGGAATTTGATGATCATCTCCCGCTAATCTTCAAACTCTAGAACACTCAAAATATTTGACATCAAACTTAAGTGTTTTGTTAGAGATTTTAAACCAGAGATAAAGTAACTCGTAAATCTTCAAAACCTAGAATACTCATCCATTTTGAGAAACCAAATAGAATAGTAAAAATCTTTAACACGAAGCAAAATCATATTTTACCAAATGATATGAACCTAAAGTACTCGTCAATTTTAAGAACCCAAATAGAATGGTAGAAATCTTTAACATGAGGAAATCATATCTTACCCAAATAATATGAACATACTAGAAATTTGAAGATCATCTCCCGCTAATCTTCAAACTCTAGAACACTCATACTATTTGACGTCAAACTTAAGTGTTTTGTTAGAAATTTTAAACAACAGATAAGGTAACTCGTAACTAGAGTACTCATCCATTTTGAGAAACCATATAGAATGGTAGAAAATTTTAACATGAGGCAAAATCATATTATACCAAATGATATGAACATACTAGGAAGCTAAAGATCATCTCCTGCAAGAGATTTAATTTAAACAAGAGATTTATTTTCCACACATATGCAACCCAATGAACCCAGAGGGGACAAAATAATTATAAATCTACTCCTGAAACGCGAAAAATACCTGGAGTACAAAATCATGTACTATCCCCCTGAGATAGCACCTCTTCCAAATCAACAACCTGAAGGAAAGTGGCAGCCAAGAAAGTGAATATACGTTAGTCTTGGAGAACACAAATAATATATTCCAATGAGACGTTAAACGATACAAAAGAACTGCTATCGGAGCTCGTGCAATACCTCAGAATAAGCTTCAGCTTCAACGTCAATCATACAAAAAAAAAAAAAAAAAAAAAAAAA
>NW_019268518.1:4926542-4933798 GCF_002738365.1 Cucurbita moschata
AAAAAAAAAAAAAAAAAAAAAAAAAAAAAAAAAAAAAAAAAAAAAAAAAAAAAAAAAAAAAAGTACTTTACCTATATGGACCTCACAAATATATTGAGAATTGTAAACAATGAGGATTACAATTTTCAATCATCGCCTCCTAAAGTTAGCTCATATACGCGCATCTATGTCAAATATAATTCTGGTAATAACAAGGGATATGAATAACCATAATAAGCGCAGGAAGCATTTGTTGTGTCTGTGTACGCAACAGTGGGAGGAGAGACGGACCAACCTTACGATCATCAATCCTCAATCAATTTCCAGAGAAGTCCTTAATGTAGCAGATATAGTGTTCAAAATATGAAGCATTCAGCATATCGATGTAAACGACTACAGCATAATAAAGAAGAGAACGCTCATGTAAGGACTAAGATCTCCAGCAACATTTCAACAATGTGGCGGCACATTAAGAAAAATCACAACAGAAAATACTAAATAAAATAAGAGATCAAACGACAAACTAGCGATAAAACTCCAAGATCGATGTAAAACTTTTCAAGTATAAACTAGCTTACATGAACCACATGAGACAAGAAAAACAGTCCATTGAACACGATAATCGGTATTATTTGGCAGTGGCAGTTTAATTAAGAAAAAACAGGACGATTTTGCAAGGAGATGATTGAAAAATAAAAACCGAACCCACCTGAAAGAGAAGGAAAAGCGAAAACCTAAAAAACAGGACAATTTTGAAAAATCAATACCGAATCGACATCAAAACAACCGGATGATTTTGCAAGCAGATGATTGAAAAATAAAAACCGAACCCACCTGAAAGAGAAGGAAAAGCGAAAACCTAAAAAACAGGACAATTTTGAAAAATCAATACCGAATCGACATCAAAACAACCGGATGATTTTGCAAACAGAGAAGGAAAACCAAAACCTAATCGGATTTTCGCAGACAAATTTCCGAACAGAAAGGAGGGAAATCGAAATCTAGACCGACGAACGGAGAGCACGAACTCGACTCCGGATTGTTTCAATTCGACGCATTCTAAGAAAATCAAACCTAAAATTGGAAGAAAAAAAAAACAAAACCCCAACCGAATTCAGAAAAATCTGGATGTTGTTACTGCTCGTCAAACGCATTCTAAGAAAATCAAACCTAAAATTGGAAAAAACCAAAACCCTAACCGAATCCAGAAAAATCTGGATGTTGTTACTACTCTTCAAAGCCCATAGCTCGCTGCCCGCCCGGCCTCTTATCAAAAGAAACTTGGAAGTTCAGCCAAGATTGAAGATGGAAAAGAAACTAAACCCTAAGAACAAACTCATGACTCTGCAGCGAGAGAAGAGAGACACAGCCAGACCTCAGAAAGAGAAATGGGAGAGAAGCTATTTATAAAAGAGACGGCAAAATATAGCCGTTAAAGAAGGTTGCGTGAAGAAGAAGCTAAGAAATAACTATAATTAAATAATTAAATAACTTAAATTAAAATTTAAAAAATAATGGACTGGGCCTAATTAATGTGTAAATGGGCCAACGAAATATCCCTAAGTTAGGTTAGATGGGCCTACAAAGCCCAATACATGGATTTAATTCATGTTTATGAATTTAAATCCTGAAATTATATAATAAATTAAAATAATAAATCAAGTAATATTTGGACAGATAAAAACGAGTTTGTTTTTTTGTAATTAAAATAATATAGAAGAAAAAAAGGAAATATATAACAATTAAAACTCATATACACACATAAACACACAAATTTTCCTAAAATTACATAATAACAAAAAAAAATTAATTTTTTATTTTCAAAACCAAACTTTAAAAAAATTTAAATATTTAGTACAATTTATAATTATAGCCAAATAAATAGAACTTTAAATCAATTTATGATAAATAACGGGATTATTTAAAATAAATACACGCCCTTTAATGAAGTGTAGATGATGGGCTACGCATACGTATAATATCACGTATACGGTAAATTACTAAAATACCTTCATAGTAGAGTCGAGGAAAAAATAGTCAACTACAAGTTTAGTCAACTCTCAAACTCGTGAGAAATAGGTCAAACAGTTTAAGTTCTTAATCTTTCAATTTTTTTTTTTTTTTTATAAATAAATCGGTCAAAAAATTTAATGTCTTGATAATTAATAAAAATATAAAAATGTATTAAAAAATACAAAAAATTATTAGATGCAATTAAAAAAATATAGAAAATTAGAGAAGAAAATAGCGAACTTTTGGTTAATTGCAAATAGCGGGTTTTTTTTTTTTTCGGCATGCCAATTATAAGCATCACAGTCAAATCTGATTGGCCAATTAAATCACAAAGATCAGAAGTAAATCGTTTTGGATGGCCACGATTTACCCGTCACATTGACGAAAATAACGAACCGGAGACTTTAGCATGAACCGAGTACCGACGTGAATTGGAAATACAACGGCATAAAATTATTATAATTCAGCTGTAAATTTTCTCTTTCTTAAAAAAAATAATAAATAAATAAAGGTTTCTCACTCATCCTCTGCATCTCTCTTTCTCTCTCTCTCTTTCTCTTTCTCTTTGTGCGCGTGGTCTAATAAAAACCCTAATTTGCTCAATTCCTTACTTTCTCCCTCCTTCAACAATTTCCTCTGTTACACGGCATTGAAGGGAGGACCTCAACTCTGTGTTGTTAATGGCGACAGAGCGCGAGGAGATTCGTTACGAAGGAGGAAGAGGTGGGAAGTTTCAGAAACGGCCTCTCAGAAGGTCGCATACGACGCCGTATGATCGGCCGCCGACTGCTCTGAGAAACTCTGCTGGAAACGGATGGCTCTCTAAGCTTGTCGATCCGGCGCAGAAGCTCATCACCTCCAGTGCACATAGGCTGTTTTCTAGCGTGTTTCGTAAACGTATTCCCCCTCCGCCGCCGTCATTGCCCGTTTCTCGAGGTTTTTTGCTTCTTCTTTTTTTGTTTGTTTCCTGGTGTTTTTTGGTTTTTAATTGGAATGCTCTCTTAACGATTGTTAGAATGGTTTATGGGTTTTGTTTCTCGCATTCTGGTACTCGTTCGTTTATTTTGGAGATGTTGGTTGAAGATGGCTGAAAAAAAACGTGGATTTTTATATTTTATATTTTGCTTTATTCGTGAGGGAGTTACTATAGCTGTGGGGTTTTCTTTTTGGCATAGAGGAACCTCGAATTTATGATTTTGTATGGGTGTTTAGGTTTGTTGTGGCTCAATTGTTTAAATGTCATTAATTTGCGTGATTCCCTGCTGTATATTCCTCATGTTGAATTGCAAGTTCTCTAAAGCTTAATAGTTGAACAATATTGAGTCTGCTTGGAATGTTTTTTTGTTTTCGTTGCTTGGATGTCACATATATTAAAATTTGTTCTCCAGACAATAGGGGTAGCCCGAGTGTGATTTCTATCACTTTTTAAAACGACCACTTATATAAATTTTAAGGATTGGTTTTAATTTTTATTAAGAACTTCGTGAAAATATGTATTTTGTCCTTGTATTCATGTATTTGAGCTCAAAGCCAAGGCCAAGGTCCGATATTGTAATGCTGTTCGTGCCACCCCCATTGGACTATCTGTTTTGAGAACCCCAGAAGGATTTTTGGAAAGCATAACTTTTTTAGTCTCCATTTGGTTCTCTATATGTGTTTATATATATATGTATATATATATATATATTTACAGTATTTTTTTTACTGTTACCCTTTGGCTCTGTTTCGTTTGTATTTTACCATTGAATAGGACATTTTTGCTTCCCATTAATAATGTTAATCCAAAAAATGAATATGTTTAAAGTAAGTTATTCTGAGTAGTAATCAATAAAAAATGTATCACCCGTGGTTGAGAAGACTGCTTACAAGAACACATGTAAACAACAGAATTCTATTTCTTATTCTGTTGGCTGTAACGTCATTTTAATATTTAAAACTGCAAATTGTTTCTAAGTATGTAACGACTTTACTTGAACATGACCTTTTCTATAGGTTGTACTACTGTGTTCTAAAACATTGCCCTCAGACAACTTGATGTCATAATTTTGTTTTTCTACGAACGTGACATCTTAGATTTTGAAATATACCAATGTTGATACCCATTTAGGAAGCATGTTTTCATTATTCTATTATGTTTTTTGGGCTATACATTGTTGTGCTCGCATTAACTTTTGGCATGGGAGCTTGGTTGAAGTTTTCGCATTGACTTTTCTGGTTATTCTTTTACTGTTTTGTTCTTGCATTTTATACTTCCAGAGGCTAATGATGAGATGGGAAATGAGAACCATGAAGAAGTTGCAGCTGTAAGTTTTATCTCATATGGGTTTTTGCTTATCATTAACTTGTGCATGTGTATCTTTTTTGTTTTTTTTTTTTTAAATCCAATTCTGTTATTAATTGAAAACCGTTACATCATCACTGAGTTTTTTTCTCCCTCCATGTACATATTTTTGTTATGCTTTAACATTTTCATAATTGCAGATATTGTGAGATTTTCTTTAATTAAAAAACTGCATTATTTTCTTTTTTCTTTCTGATTTACAAATTGAAAAGGCTATTTTAAAATGTTGTTAAAAAAAAAAAAAAAGGACATGATGCCAAAAGTTAGCATTAGTGAGTGACCTATTTTATTTTCATGAATGCATTAATTTCCGTATCTGTTGAGGAGAAACTGCTTGCAAAAATCAGTTCCACAAAAATCTGGTATTTTTGCGTTTCTACAGTCTGAATTTTTATGTCAACATTTTCTGATTTTTTTTCTTAATCTTTAGGATCTTCCTGGAACTCAAGAAGGGACGAACCGCGATTTTGGTCCGAGTATCAAAACTGATAACACACATGGGGTGACTGACCTTGAGCAAATTTTGAAGGAGAAGACCTTTACAAGGCAAGTATTTGAGTGTTTGTTGGTTAAATTATTATTTTTTTTTCTCCTATCTCAATTCTATATGAAGAGTTGCCTTGTTTTGGTTGATATTTAATTGAGTGAATTATATGGAAATTTGAACATGGTTATATTGTAATTAGTAACTTAAAACATGTAAGAAGTTATGAAATAGTATGAATGCTCTTGCATGAAATGTATAAGCCACAATGTTGCTACAAAATACCGTGTCATTTTTTCTCCATCAGGATAGAAAATCTGGGTTTGCTTTTATATATTGGTTTTAGCAGGATATTGATTTGATATTTAATACGTCAAATGCTAACCACTCTACAGATTTGAGATTGATCGCTTGACTGAACTTTTGAAATCAAGAGTTGTTGATGTTCCAAGTGGGGCTGAAGAGAGGAAATTTGAACAGGCCCCTTCTACGCCTGTTATCAGTTATGAAATACAGGAAGGATCTCCAAAATTTCGAGCTCAAGATGGAATTAGCTCTCACGTGGTTCCAACTCAAGTTATGAGAGCAAATGTAGGAATTATTTTATTTTATTTTAATTTTTTTGTTGGTTTAGTTCCTGCGTTGGTTAATGTTTAGTGCTGGTTTTCCGTAGTTTGCTCACACTGAAAACTTTGTTTGCATTTTTGGCTTTACTGTCACTTGTATAATTGTTTCAGGTCCTTGATGAGGATGTTGCTTCACCTGCAGAGATTGCAAAAGCATACATGGGCAGCAGGCCTCCAAAATCAACTCCGTTGAGTATGGCGTCCCATAGTCACAAGTTTGGGGATAGTTTTGCTTCAGAAAATCTCTCGAAATCCTCTGCTTTAACTCTTGTGCCGAGATCTCCTGGAAATTTTGATGTTATTGAAAATGGTTTTGTCACCCCAAGATCTCGAGGCAGATCTGCTCTGTACAATATGGCTCGAATGCCATATTCCGGAGTTAGTGCAACCCATAGCATAAAGGTTTGTACTCTAATGAAATACATCTGCTTTATTGTTCAAGTCCTTGGTACCTTCCTTATCAGTTTTTTTTACCCCTCTGGCTCATACTTCAGAATAGTGTAGCGACAACAGATGCTTACAGGGCAACAGGGTCCTCATCATCTCAGTTAGCATGGGAGCGAGGGAGAGTTCTGGGGTCTAAACAAGGGGTACGAGTTATGAAAAGGCTATTTTATAGCATATTTTATTATTGAGTAACCTCCTAGATCATGTTATTTTATTTAATTTCCCTTTCTGTAGGCTTTAAAACGCAGAAGCTCAGTTTTAGATGATGAAATGGGACATGTTGGTCCTATTCGTAGACTTCGTCACAAATCCAATCTCCTTTACCCGACAGGTTTGAGTTTACCAAGCAGTTCCACTTCTATTCCAGTAAGTGGAATTGGTTCTGAGAATGCCCAGCAGTTTCAGTCTACAAAAGTGCATCCATTTTCATCTTCTTCTGGGAAGGGACTTTATTCGCGTAGTTTGTCCAAACGGTCTGCAGAGTCCGAAAATGATGTGAAACCTAGTTCAAGTTTTTCTCAAATTCCTCTCAGGTCAAGTGAGATGGCCTCAAAAATACTCGAGCAGCTTGAGAAATTGACCCCTCCAAAGGATAAGTCTTCGAAACTAAAGCTGCTTAGTGTGACGAATAACTCACCCACAAAGTTGTCGCCATCAATGTTGCATGGGCCAGCTCTTAGAAGCCTGGAAGATGTGGATTCATCTAAGTATTTGGAAAATGTTGAAGACATTCAGTCTAATGATGCCCGGGAGCTTACTTCTCAAAAGAACAACAAGGTTGAGGAAAGCAGTTCATTAAAATATAAATTACCCATTAATAAGGAAATTTCTGCAGGTGATGGATTAGGTTCTCCAGTTCCTACGAAGGACACCGTACTTAGTTCTCGTCCGCAAGTTTCATTCGTTGGTGCTTCCCCACAAACAAAATGTGCTTTCCAAATGAGTGCACATGAGGTGTGTGGTTTGCTTCCTTCTAGTTCATACAATAGATCAATCCTGTTGTGTTTCTATCTTTTAATTTATCAATCTTCCTGCGTTCCCTCCCAACTAAATAAATGAAAAGAATACTAATGAGGTGAGAATATTTTAATTTTAGCTTCTTGCATTTTCATTTTTAAACGAGGGAAATTACTCTTCAATCATCAAACGTCTTTCTATTTCCGTCCAAGTTTTTCATTTTCTTTTATTTCCCTCACACACCCAAACCTGAAAAAGAAGGTGGCTAAGTATATCTGTGTGTGTCCGTTATAAAACTTCTAAGCTTTAATATCTTCTTTATAATGCCTATTCTTTTGCTAGAATTTTGTGAATATCGATGCCCTCTATATGCATGTCCCTTATGAACACCCCCCCCCCCCCCCCCCCC
>NW_019268518.1:4934829-4947567 GCF_002738365.1 Cucurbita moschata
CCCCCCCCCAATTTGCAATATTTACGGGTCGTCTGTCTCCTTTTGTTAGGATTTTGTAGATATTGATGAAGAAGGATGTTCTAATGGGCCAGTGACTGATATATCGTTTGATAGGCGAGAAAAAATGGATGCCTCATTAGTGGCAATGAGCAAGCCGAGTGATACTGAAGCCATCACAGTAGATAAGCCTCAGGCTTCAGCTGAGGTTAAACCATCCACTGTATCTGAACTGAACAAAATAAATGGCCAGAGAAAATCTGATGTTCCTGTGACTGCTGAGAAGAGCCCCATCTTTTCCTTTGCTACAGCATCTCCACCTAGCATTACAACCAATGCAAAAGATCCTGAATCAACCTTGAGACCTGAAAAAAATATTTCACCTGAGGCACCAAAGCCCGCTAATGCTCCTATATTTGGCTTTGGAGATAAGCTACCATCACAGAAGGAATCATTTTCTTCTGCTCCCACCTTTGCGTTTGGAAACAAGTTTGCCCCCTCAACGAATGAACAAAATGCTGTTCCTGTTGCAACTTCTGAAAGCAATGTTGCACCAGGAAAAGCTACATTTCCTATTCCTGCAAATGCTGCCACAGAAAATGGAAATAAGAATACAGGGTCACCGTTTAAATTTGCATCGCCTTTAGTCAATGAAAAAGAAAGTGCTAAAGTGGGCAGCTCTTCGGTTTTTAAAGCCGAGAGTAATAGCAGCAGGTCAGTTTGATACTTTCGTTGTTTACCTTGGACTTGGAGAATGTTTGCTTTGTTTATACTTCTATCCATAGGGTTATGTTTCAATATTTAGTTTTTATGTGAAATGCATGATAAATGGGATTTTAATTATTTTGTGAAAACCTAGATATCTATTATCTACAACCCATATAGACTCCAACGAGGCCCCACTTACTATCTTAGATTTTGGCTTTATAGTACTTGCTATCTATTAAAGTACTCTGAATGATGTTCAAGAAGTACATTATTCTATCTAATGCAGTTGTCCCGAGGATTTCGAAACTATGGCCAGTCCTTGATTTCTACCACCATTTAAGCTTTTTGACTTTTCGATGACTGAATCTTTCCCTCTTTTGTGTTTGAGCTTTTGTGAGGACGGCACATACATGAATTTATATGAAGCTAATTGATTCTGTTGCATTTTTAAAGTTTGTAATCATCAATGGATGAAGCTGTATTCTTGTCGTTATTTTTCCTTAACTTATTCAAGAAATTACTTTGGTTTATCATTTTAGATTCTGTTAACAACTTTGTATCGTAGTTTTTTCGTTTTTTTAACAAGATTATATGTTTTTTGCGGGCTGAGAAAAGCGTTGTGCATCATAATCGACGTGTTTGTGCTTTGTATGGGCTTAGGACACTATGAAAAATTCGCATTCTTTTAATTGGAATTTCCCTCTTTCACCTCCCAAGATCTGGTCGCCTAGTCTGTTTCTAGGTTGTTGATACTCGTGATGCTTTATGAAAATTACTAGTGACTAATGTTTTAGACGGTTTTTATTGCAGCATCCTGTCATTTGGAGTTCCAAAAGAGTCCATGTCAGACAAAGCTGGTGATAAGAGTTTGAGTGCCGGTCTCTCGGTTGGTACATCTGAGAATTTGTTTTCGTCATCTGTCTCGACATCGACATCAGCTCCCAGCTTATTTTCCTTCAGCTCCCCTAGCACTAATTCAAATCTTAATAATGGATCTCTTGTTTCTACCCCATCTATATTTTCCTCCCCAGCCACCACCTTTTCGAATAATATAACAAATCAAAATCCATCCATCAAACCGTCCCTCACTACTGCCCCTAGCAACAGCGAACCCGCCACCACTACTAGCCTTTCTATGCCTTCTCCTGTGCCATCTTTTTCAGCTGCACCTATTTTCAAATTTGGGAGCCCTAGTGTTCCTTCATCTTCCGCTCCAGCTCTATCAGCAGCGGAAACCAAGACCAAGCAAGAGACAACCTTTGGTAATTTAAGTGGCATTCCTCCAAGCGACACGTCTGCTGCTAAAGTATCTAGTACTGGAGGCAGCGTTTTTCAATTCGGAGCTGCAGCTACTACAGATTCTAATAAACGACCAGAAAATTCGACTTCTGCTCCAGGCAATGTCCCTACATTTGGTGCTCCGGTTTTTCCTGCTAATAGTGGGGTTGCATCTTCTACTCAGAGTACACCTGTTTTGCCATTCAGTTCATCATCTACATCATTTGGTTTGGCTGCGAATACGGGTTTGTCTTCTGGCAGTTCTCTGTTTGGTTCTTCAGCTCCAGCGTCGAATTTGTTCTCTTCTGGCACGACGTTTGGGCTTACTGGTACAAGTTCTTCTGCTAATAATTCTGTCAGCTCGGGTGCTGGTACCAGCTCTAGCTTCTTTAACTGGCAGACATCCTCCACGCCATCATTTTCCACTGGATTCAGCTCAACTCCAACTGGAGGGTTCCCTTTTGGTCTTTCATCTTCTTCCGCTGCTTCTAATAGTTCACCTATGCTCTTTGGGTCATCAACAACTAGTGCATCGACAACGTCAATGTTCTCATTTACTTCCGCTGCGTCGTCACAGCCTGCTTTCAGTAATTCTAATCATGGCTTCACTTTTGGTTCAACACCCCCTGCCAATAATGATCAAGCAAATATGGAGGATAGCATGGCTGAGGATACCGTCCAGGCAGTCACGCTGCCTACGCCTACTTTTGGGCAACAGCCCCTTACACCACCTCCATCATCAGGGTTTATGTTTGGTTCAGCGGCCCCTCCTCCGGTAGCAGCAAGTCCTTTCCAGTTCGGCAGCCAGCAAAATGCACCTACCCCACAAAATCCCTCTCCATTTCATGCTTCTGGTAGCTTAGACTTCAATGCCAGTGCTGGAGGGAGCTTCTCATTAGGCGCGGGTGGCGGTGACAAAGCGAACCGAAAATACGTGAAAGTTAAAAGCAAATCACGAAAGAAGTAGGAGCAATCGAGAGAGAAGGTATTATTCGTTTCTTTTTGTGTTTGTATACCCCAGTTATTTTTCATCTAGGAAAAAGTTATATTTCCATCACCGTCACGAACATCGGTTGGATTGAGGAGGGGTGGAGGGAGCGGGATATCATTTGTCACCTGGATTGTTTGATTTCGACATAATACGAGGAAACGTCGAAGCCAAGAATTGTTGGTTGTGTTTTCTCATTTAAGTGGCAAATTATTTTGTGGTTTTGTTGTTGGTAGCACAAGTTCACAAATTTTGTATTAGGTTTAGCAAAGTGGAAGAACACTCCTTGTACTGTAATAGTAAGTAGTAGTCTGTGAATGTTTCAGGTAAAACATCAACCCTGTGCTATGGACTCAGTTTTCCTGTAATTTGTTATTTGTTGTAACATAAGAAAAGGGAAATATATGCTGTTGTTCAAGGAAGCATCATTTGTTTCTCTTCCCCCTCCCTCTTTGACTTTCGTTCTATTTGCTACTTAGATCATCTACAATCACTTGAATTTCAGGACGTTTTTTTGACTAGTTGGCTATGTAAAAAGAGAGTGGCCTGAAGGGGCTCTCGAGAATCACGAAAGAACGTGGATTGGGAAATTGAGATACGCAGGTCGGAAAGTTGACTATGATCCAACTATTGTCAAGTTGACTGATGGATTATTTTGTTAGAGTCGACTAGTTGGCTACGTAAAAAGAGAGTGGGCTGAAGGAGAATCATGAAATGACTATGTTTGCATAAGATATTAGTAATCCATTGTGACTTGTGACGGATTGATGGTTGAGTTTTATGAGATAATTTTTTAAAAAATAAAAAAATGAACAACTTCACGTACCAACTTAATCCGGAAATAGAAGATTGGGTCAGGTTAGGTAGTGAACCCTATGATCCAAAAAAAGTTCTCGCTGCAACGTTCATAGAGATTACAAAATGGTTAGATAAACCGTTCATTACAAAATGGTTTGCTGACGAAAGAAAAATAAACCGTTCATGTGTAGATATGTGAACAGAGTATTTTATACTATGAGTTCGTATAAGACTGTTTTTTTTTTTATAAATTCGTTAATTAAAAAAATTAATATTTCAAAACATAATCATTTTCTCATAGACGTAGGTAACTATAACTCAATAATGGAATTAGTTTATAATATAAATATTCTTAATTTATTTATTTTTATTTATTTAGTAAAAGGAATATTAAACAAGAAAATAAGTTTAATATTCGTTTGACTAGACAAGACCAAAACTAAAAACAACCTTATTTTAAACAATTTCAGTATAAAACGTGTCACACATAAAATAGTATTAAAATGATAATAAATAAATAAAACATTCCAAATATTATTGTTTTTTTATGTTAGATGTTTTTTAGTCACATTAAAATATTATATGGTAAGTTGAGGGTTTTTAATATTTTTCTATTTAAATTTAAATATTTAATTTTATGTAATTTAATGTTTTGCTTAGTAATTAAAATATGACCCAGATTTAAATAAGAAAATAAAAAATAAAAAACTTAAATTCATTTATGTTTTAACCGTAAATACCATTTTTAATCAGTTTTTCATTATATTTATAAATAAAGAAATAAAATTTACCGTTATTTATTATTACGTTTTTATAAGAAAGTAAAAATAAAAATTACCATTTACAAATATATTTCGTTTTTTGTTACAAATAAAATTAATATTTTACCAGTTACCCCTCTAATTAATTTTAGGTTTATAAGCATAATTAATATTCATAATTTATATATTCCTTTTTGTAAAATTAATATTCATTTATATACATACAAAAACTTAAATAAATATATTTATTTTTATAATACAAATTTTCATGACATTATTTAAACAAACTTTGAAAACATTTATTTAAAATCTTATTTATTATTAATTAATTTTAACAAAAGTAACTGTAAAAATATTTAAAAATTTACTAATTTTAATAAAAGTGTAAACATGAAATTAAACAAATAATAATAATAATAATAATACTTACGAGAATTTCTTAAACCATTTTTTATAAAATAAAAAATGGTTTTATTGAAGTTTAAAACAATTTGTTATTGTCACAAAATTTAAAGAAATTAAATTATGAAAATTAAAAAAAAAGTCATAAATAATAAAAACTATTGAAAATAATGTTTCGAATATTTTGAATGCGAATGAGTTGAGTTGAAATTTTTTTTTAGTGAACAGAAAAAACTCGAAAAAAGTTCACAATCCAACCAATTATCAGGTTGATCCGACCAAAAATGTCAAACCATCAAACCAAATTGAATTCTCGATCTAACCCAACCCAAATAAAAGTACACTTAATTCAGTCCTACTTTAGTTTGAGTTGGACTGTGACGTCTCACATTAGTTGGGGAGGATAACAAAACACCATTTATAAAGGTGTGGAAACCTTCGGGACGCATTTTAGAGCTTTGAGTGGGAAGCCCAAAAAGCCTATATGGATCTGGACAGTTACAAATGGTATTAGAGTCTAACACGAGGCGATGTCACCTTGAACGGGGGTGGATTTGGTGGAAAGCCCAAAAATGATAGTATATAGATATGGACAGTTACAAATGGTATCAGAGCCAAACACGAGGCGGTGTGACCCGAAGGCGGGTGGATTTGGTGGAAAGCCCAAAAAGGATACTACATGGATATGGGCAATTAGAAATGGTATCAGAGCCAAACACAGGGCGGTGACCCTGAAGGAGGTGGATTTGGTGGCGATAACTGTGGATCTAGACCGTTACAAATGGTATCAGAGCCAGAAACGAGGCAGTGTGGCGATTTGGTGACGGTCCCATATCGATTGGAGGAAGTAAAGAGTGCCGGTTCTATAATATATATATCCTCATTTTAGGGTATATATATATATATATATATAAGTAAAGAGTGCCGGTTCTATAATATATATATCCTCATTTTAGGGTATATATATATATATATATATATACCCTAAAATGAGGATAGAATTTGATGGGCAATATATAAAAGTGAAGGTCCACTTCCCATTTTTGTTTGCTTGCTTCTCACTTCTTCTTCTTCTTCTTCTTCTTCTTATTTTTTCACTTCCACCACTTGCCACTCTTTTTCTTTCACTTTCCCACTCATTTTCTCTCATTTTCTCTCATTTTCCCACTTGCCAAACACCAAGAACACCCATGTGACCAAAATCCATCACTTCTCCTTCACACTGTTGAACCAGAAAGCTAGCAAGGAAGCCCAAATCTCTGTTTCTCTCTGTTTTTGGTGCTGTTGGTTGGCCATGGTTTCATCCCCATTTCTTCTTCCGTTGGCTCTTCTTCTTTCTTTTACTCTTCTCTTCGTCTTCCCTCTTAACCAATCCCATTTCTCCTTCTTCGGCGACCTTCAGGACATTGCTCTCTTCCACAGGGCCACTATTCGGACTTCACATCTCGTCGTCGTCGGCAGCAGCAGCGGCAGCGGCAGCGGCGGTGGTGTTTCTTCCGTCTCGCGGTTAGGTATCACTTCAAACCCTAAACCCAAGATTGCGTTTCTCTTTCTGACAAATTCCGATCTCTTTTTCGCCCCGTTGTGGGAACGCTTCTTCCGTGGCCATGGATTGCGTTACAATATCTACATCCACGCTGATCCTTCCGTCGAATTAAACCAACCCGGCGGCGTTTTCGATGGCAGATTCATTCCGGCGAGGAGGACTGAGCGAGCGTCACCGACTCTCATCACTGCCGCTCGTAGACTCCTTGCTCACGCCGTCATCGATGACCCTCTGAACCTCTACTTTGCCCTAGTTTCTCAACGATGTATACCTATTCATTCATTTGATTTCATGTACAATTTCTTGTTTAAAAACTCAGTCACTTCCCTCCGATCTTTTTCTTCGAAATCTACTTATAAAAGCTACATCGAAATCCTCTCCGATGAGCCGAATCTGTACGAGCGGTACATCGCTAGGGGAGCCACCGCAATGCTTCCTGAAGTGCCGTTCGAGCGATTCAGGGTTGGATCTCAGTTCTTCATTCTGACTCGAAATCACGCAGTGCTGGTGGTGAAAGAGAGAAAACTATGGAGGAAGTTCAAGCTTCCGTGCTTGGGCGAGGAGCCGTGTTATCCTGAGGAGCATTACTTTCCGACATTGTTGTCCATGGAGGATCCGCAAGGTTGCAGTCACTACACGCTAACTAGGGTTAATTGGACGGGATGTTGGGATGGGCATCCTCACTTGTACTCGCCGGAGGAAGTCTCGCCGGCGCTCATAAAAACTCTGAGGCAGTCAAATTCGAGCTACTCTTTTTTCTTTGCCAGGAAGTTCTCGCCGGAAGCATTGACGCCGTTGATGGAAATCGCCGATGACGTCATTTTCCGGGACTGAAGGGATTGCCGGCTCGTTCCTCTTACTGGTAAGCATTCTTCATCCTTCTTCACAATTACGTTATACATATATCAGCTTGTGATTAAATTTTGTTTAAGGTTCAAACACGAATTCTGAACTTTACTTTGGATAGTAATCATCATTAAAAAAACAATCACTGATTTGGTTTCATAGAATATAGAATAAATAATCTGTGGGTCGTGTTAGTTTGGAATCTAGATTTATTTTATTGATTTCGTGGATTTAATTTTGTATTTTGGTATGGTTTCATTGAACGATCTGGTTTGACCTTATATCAAATTGTCAAGAAATCTGGGCTTGAATTTAGCTAATAGTATTTTTTTTTTAGTAAAACCCTGAATTTTGAAGCTCTGAATCGATTGAATCTGAGTTGTTTCCATTGATTTGAGTTATGGATATTGGTGGGTTGGTTTATTCTGAAAATAGCCTGTTGATTTGTTAGTCTCTGTTTAGGTTCATTCATGTTTTTTATTGAACTTGAAAATATTTGAGGATTAGAATGCATAAATTTCCCATTAGAATGATACCGACGGAATTTTTTAAATCTACAAATAATTCAGAGGAAGGGACAAAGTTTGACTACAAACTTGCTAGAATTGAAAGGTTTCATTAAGGTTTTGGAGAAATTTCAGCAAGGGAATCTTTTTGGTTTTAGAAAAAACCAAAAAATCCTTTTCAATTATACGACGAAAAGGATAAAATAAGATAGCATGTTTTGATTTGTGGCCAAGAAGGTTCATATAAGTAACGAGGAGTTTAGAGGGGAATGAGTTTAAGTTGTGGTGGCCAGCTACTTTAAGGTTTAATATCTTACAAATTGTCTGTGTACCAAAATGATGAATCAAAAAGTTGTCCAGTGGGAATAATCATGATGCTTGCAAGCTTGTTTGAACATTTCATGGAATCGGTTGTTTCTCTGATTTTAGATGGTGAACAAGTGAGCGTTGAGTTATGAACTTAAGCATAATTCAACTGGTTAAAGTATATTTGTTGTATCTAAAAACTCCCCACCCAACAAGTGAGAGGGGTGGAATGATAATTCAAAATAGGAAAGTTCTTTTTTATAATTAAATGTTTTTAGAGATTAACTTAAGCGTAGTTTAACAAACGGTAAAGAATTGCCATCTCCTAGCAAGTGAGCTCATGAAGAAAAGAAAAATTGTAAGGTCATCTCCCCTTGCTAAATATCATCTTGTAAAGATTAGTTGATGTTGATGTTGATGTAGATGTAGATTAGGATGGCTAACGCTAACCACACACCCATTGATAGATACAAATAAAATACTAAAAAAGAAAAGGGAAAGAGTCAATGAATTGGGTGGAGTAGGTCAGCAGGGTATATGCCCACCATTTTGTCGTATTCTGAGCCTCACAAAACCCAATAAACCGCGTTAGTGGCCCGTGGGATTGCACGCCACTACAGGTGCAGGGTATGTTATGTTTATTAATGGTAGGTCCCAACCCCCAAGTGGCGTCTCATTGATGTTCGTTTCTTTTTGAATGTTTAGAGGAATATTAAAATGGAAACATTTTAGATTAAATTAGAGATTTGGTTCATATATTATAATTTAGTTTAGTTATATTTTAACTGATGTTCTACCTGCTACTACTGCTTCTGCTTGTGCTCATAGTTTAGCTTAGTTTAGTTAAATTAGAGATTTGGTTCATATATTATAATTTAGTTTCTTAATGTTTTCTTGGGTTTCTACATAGCTCATGTGATCATTGCATTTTCAGTGCAACTCTATTACTCCACTGGCTTTCTGCTTCTTTTTTTTTTTTTTTTTTTTTTTTTTTTTTTTTTGTAGCATTTGTTTATCTTTCTTCAATTAAATTCTTGGCCAACTTACTACGTGATTATGGCTGTGCTAACTGCTCAATCGAAATCAAGATTGATTATTTTGGAACATACATATAAAAAAAGAACACACACATTGTAACAGGACACTTTTCTTTGCTCTAGAGAGAAGTTAGCTACTCAATCTGCTATAACCTCCTTTATATGACATTGTAGATGACCACCCTGATTTGAGTAATTACAGCAGAAGTATAGTTTGAGGAAAATATTAGAGTGCTCTCCAACAAGATCCATGATATATAGGCATTCCTAGATCTGTGACGAAGATGAAATCCAAGTAATAAGGATATTCAATAAGAGAATCGAAGTTTCTCTATCTAAAAACAAGCAGTTGGAACCAAGGGTGTGTAGAGAAGGGATTCAAAGAAGACCAATAATGGAGATCAGGAAAAAGAAGATGGGGGGGGGGGGGGGGGNGAGAGATTTCTCCATCCATAGTCCTCTACGAAACGAACATCCCATCTCCCGTAACAAAAAAACATCATGGATTTAGAGAAGGGAGAAAAAACCAAAAGAACTAGCCTTATGGTTTAAATAATAGTACCCTCTCTTGCTTATTTGAGTTTATATGTCTCTCTTGATAATCATGCGTATTCAATCACACTCATAAGCTATTTCATATCACTAGCTAGTTGTTCTGTAATATTATTATGACACAGGTAGAAGACTGAGTTGCACGCTTTCCCTTAACTAGGGTCTAGAGTCATAGCTTGGCCGTCAAAGCATTTGGTTCAAATTCTCATTCCATATTTGTTACACTAAAAAAGAAGGAAAAAAAAACGTGTTTAGTATTTTTCCACGAAATTAAGAGCGTTTATCTTCTTCAACGAAAACCTCTCTCTAGGGATGTGAGATGAAAGATAATTTACTTTGTTTGAGATCAATATCTACTTCCTTCGTTAGTTAGTCTTAAATAGGAAAAGATCGTTCTTTTTGTAGGAAGGCCTTGAAGAATGTGAAAGATCTTAAGCTTGTTAGGTGGGAAGTAATAATCTTGCCCTCCTGATTAAGTGGGCGTGGTGCCCCTTGTGGCAATATGATGATTATAGTATGAGCGAGTATTGTTGCCAAATTACCCTTCATTCTCCTTTAAATATAAAATTCCGTAAGAGTAACACTCTCAATTGGACACTTGAGCAAAGATTTGGGTTTCAGTTGTGTATTTTGTGCAAGAGTTGGAAGGCTTGGTTAGATCTTAAAAATTTGAGGTTGATTTCTTGAAATGCTGGGTATTGGTTTGCCTCCAAATGGAGGTTGCTAGGATATTACGGCGAAGAAGCTTATATCTTTCCTCCCTTCTGTAATGACTGCCAGAATATTAGCTACCAAATTTCTTACTACAGTAATAATAGAATCGGTAGAGAGAGGTCTAAGGGAGAAGTTTAAAATGTGGTTTACTTCATTGCCCCATTTCCTGTAATAATCCACTGTTTTTTTTTTACTATCATGGCTCCACAAACACTTGAGTTGTCCAAAGATGGAGATAATGAGCTGCTCCGACTTCTGGGATGAGTTTGCTTCAAAGTCTTTTTTGTAGTCATCCGCTGTTTTTGGTTATTAGGTATGAGATCCCACATTGGTTGGGGAGGAAAACGAAGCACTCTTTATGAGGGTGTAGAAACTTCTCCTTAGTAGATGCATTTTAAAAACTGAGGGGAAGCCCGAAAGGGAAAACTCAAAGAAGACAATATGGACTAGTGGTGGGCTTGGGCTGTTACATTGAGAGTCATTTTATGTTATTCCTGTTGCTTCCGTCTCTTGACTCCTCTGTTACGGCCCTTTTTTTCTTTGGCTTCTAAATGACATTCCTCTTGTTCGGATGTTTATTCATCTTAAATATGGCTATTGTAACGCCAAAAAAAAAGTACTCTCAACTATTACTGTCCTTGGATTGTTGGGAGATCTGCAAATTCATTGCTTGTTTGCTATTTGCTACTACTCAATGTTTTAAACCGCTACGTGAATGATCGATGATCATATGTTAATCTTTAATGTTTATGGTCATAACGACTGCGCATTAGATGATGTTTGTTGTCAAAACATCCATTGTGGAATGTATATGTATTACACTGAGCTTTGCTTTGGCATGTTGAACAATCTTCTGAAATACCTGTTCTATTGTTACTTCACTTGGTTAGCCTAGTTTACATAAAACGAAATGATTAAACCCGGTCTCAGTGCACGGTGGCAGGGTCCTGTGAAGCAAAAATTATTCAACATGACCGTCACAACTTAGGAAAGCAAGCACGGTTTTACTTTTTGATACCTGTAAATGGTGTTGAAGTGTGGAAAGAAGCCGCGAAACTCAACCCCAACGTGAGTTCCTTACAATTATATAGGTTCCAGTGAGTGTGTGTGTGTCTGCTTCTGTATAGTTCTTAGTTCGTAGCTTACAAGTTGAAGAAATGTACATGTTTTTTTCCCTTTTAGTTGGTTTGAAATGTAAATGGGAGGGGGAGAGAGTGTTTGATGAATCTGTGGAGTGATGGAGGGCGGCAAAGGATAAGAGCAGTGTGAAGAAATAAATCACTGCCTTTTGGTCTCTGTCTCTTGTGCTTTGGTCTCTGTCTCTTGTGCTTTGGTCTCTGTATATCAAAATTTTAATTTTTAGTTGGATTTACATTTATGGGCTTTCAATATTTTGGAGAGAAATATAGTCTTCTAAATATTTATAAATAAAAATAAAAAATGAAAAAATCATTATAAATGGGCTTTGCAAAATACAAAACAAAAGCCCATTACTTGTGCAATTTTTTCATATCGAGTACAAAAGACTATGCTCACCTACGACTAATGTACTTGCATTACTGAACGATTGGATCCCTTATGCAATTTGTTCATATCGAGTGTACAAAATGATGCTCGTGTACTTACATCATGTAATGGTCTAGCTTCGTTGCTAGCACATATTGTCCTCTTTGGGCTTTTCGCTTTAAAATGCATTTGTTAAGAGAAGGTTTTCATATCCTCATAAAGGGGTGTTTTGTTCTCCTCTCTAACCGATGTGGGACATCACAATCCACCCCCCCTTTGGGGTCTAACGTCCTCGTTGGCACTCTTTCCTTTCTCCAATTGTGATACTCAAATCCATCCTCTTTGGGGCCAGCGTTCGTGTCTACCCCCTTTAGGGAACAACCTCCTACATAGTCCGATGTCTAGCTCTGATACCATTTGTAACGGTCTAGATCCACCGCTAGCAGATATTGTCCTCTTTGGGCTTCCCCTCAAGGCTTTAAAATGCGTCTGCTAAGAGAAGGTTTTCATACCCTTAAAAATGATGTTTTGTTCTCCTCCCCAACTAACGTGGGACATCACAATCAGTTCTCTTATACAACTTTTTCATGTTGAGTATACAAAATGATTAGGACAAACATAAATGACAGATGACGACAAATCGTTTTATAGATACAAAGTGTAGCATCTTATGTTCATATTCGATCAATGGCGAGAAACCCGAAAAGATGATAGCGTATTGCATATGACTCGTCCGTTGGGACCATGAAATCCATCGGAAAAAGAAAGTAAAAAAAAAAAAAAAAAAAAAAAA
>NW_019268518.1:4948590-4988341 GCF_002738365.1 Cucurbita moschata
AAAAAAAAAAAAAAAAAAAAAAACCTGAAGTTTCCCTATCCATCAAATAGTGGTTGAAAATTGGAGTCCTAGGATTGGGAATCTCCAATACAAGAGAAGAAGACAAGATGCTAGGGCAATAAATAAAGCTCCTTGCTACCTTTCTTCAATACAATCAAATTCCAACACAATTTCTAAATTTTTTAAAAAACATTCACAATCGCCCAAATCCGCTACTAGCAGATATTGTCTATTTTAACCTATTACGATCGTCGTCAACCTCACGATTTCAAAATACGTTTGTTAGAGATATGTTTTCACACCCCTAAAAAAATACCTAGTTCTCCTCTACAACCGATGTGGGTCTCACAATAAACTGACGCCTTACACCAACTCGACCACCTTCACTTTTTGTTATCAAAGCCAAAAACCAGACAGCGTGCCATCGAGGACATTGGACTCCTAAGGGGATAGATTGTGAGATCCCACGTCGATTTTGTCATGGGTAAGCATCGGTTTTCTCTGGGTAAGCGTCGGTTTTGTCAAAACAACGTCCCGTTAAAACAACGACAATTAATTATTAGAATAATGTAGAATTATGATATAGGATAGGTATCTATTTTTCTTCCTTTTGCTCATTGAGTTGCATATAAATGGTACTATGGGAGTACCACAGAATCTTTTCTCCTTTTTTTTTTTTCAAAAAGAAAGAAAAAAAAAGATAATAATAAAGCGATCAAACAATGATTGAAACCAACATGATGGAAGGCATTGGATCACTCGTAAATTTATTCTTGTTAACTTTCATACTTCATCCCTTCTTTTGACTGCTCTTTCCACACTCTCTTCCTCCCTTTAAACCTACCCATTACTCTTTCTCTCTCCTCGTCGGATTCACCTTTATAACGTACTCGTTTTAGCTCTGCCCACATTCATTAATCTCAGTATAACTCAACTCGTTAACACATATTCGACGAGTTGAACTAAAAAATGTTCGATTCAAAATAAGACTGTTCATATAACCCGGTAATCCGACCAACCCAAAATAGGGTTACAAGTTAATTCAGTGATGTGCTGTGACTCGTAAATGTTTGATATTTGACCAATTCAAAAATAGGGTTACAACTCAACTCAACCCTACTTTTAATGTTTGTAACCGATATCAGTGATGTGTTGTGACTCGTAAATGTTTGATACTAGACCAACTCGATATCAGTGATGTGTTGTGACTCGTAAATGTGTGATATTTGAATTTTATGAAATTTTAGTTATTATGGTATCATGTATTATGGATAAATATAATTTTTAAAATAATTTAATAAAATTTTGGCGACGACCAAACCCAACCTAACCCAATTTGAAAATAGAAGGTTGGGTTGAGTTGCAAACTCTATTCAGGTAGCCCGGGTCATCAATCTAACCGACTCATGTTTAAAAAATAACAATTTGACGACCCGACCCAACTGAACCTAACCCAATTCGAAAACAGAAGGTTGGGTTGAGTTGGGTTGGGTTGCGAACTCGATTAAGGTAATTTGGGTCACCAACCCAACCAACTCATGTATACCCTTAATTCAGAATTAGTCAATACGTCGATATCTCCATCGATCTATAGATTCGATATTATCGATTAGGATTGATTTTAATATTTAGTTTTGTTAATTATTTAGTGATTATTGAAGAGATTGGTGGGAGATCCAAGAAATCCCTTACTTTCATGCAAAGTTCACATTACATATAAAAGCAAAAAAGAGAGTTCATAAAAAACGCTGCTCAATTTTGCTTTACTTTCTTCTCCTAAACACTGCAAAAGCTCACCCTCTCTACAAACTTTGTCTCTCCCCACGTATTTGTTACGATACGACTATCTCGTAATAATCTTTGATATTAAAATGTTTGTACGTTCTTAGATACCTATTAAACCGTCGACAACCTTAATTTCCCCAAAACCTGTCATAGTTTGTCTTAAGATGGAGTGTTCAGTGATACCCGAAATGAGTTCTCTCTCGAATCGAACTCTAAAACCCTAAAGAAACGATTTAGTAATCTCTCTCTCTCGGAGTATTGAATGATTCTCGAAATGGGTCTTATCCGAAATTCTTAATTCTTCCTTCCTCTCTCTCGAATCCACCACGAAACCCTAAAAACCCATTTAACGATACTGTTATAACGTAACTTGTAGCTCTTTTGATACAGTTAATATCTAAACTCGAGAAACTGTATATTTGTAATAACATACCACCGAACACAAATTGGATACTCTTTCATGCATCTAACCATGCAAAACTAGAACCGAGCCGAGTTTATCGAGATGGAGAATGGTAGAGAAAGGTAGAAAAAGCAAAAGCCTTTGGAAATAATTTGCATTTTGAATGCTTTTAAGGAGTCCCTCAAAAGAATAGAAACACACACATATCTCTTTCCTTTTCCTTTTCCTTTTGTAAACTCTGTCATCATCGTTTTGAAGATTGTTTAATTTTTTTATGATCCAAAGGATCCGATCGATCTATCCCATCATTTCTCCAAAAGAATCCTTTGCTCCTCGGGATCCATGCCCACCCGTCGATCCCGACCCATCATTCCATTTCGCCCTAATTTCTTTCGTTTTTTTTTTTCGATTTGAAAAGGAATTAGAGTGTAATGATATCGATTCATACAAATACGGAAGAAAAAGCACTTTACTGATTCAAACACGATACCCGAGAGGTAGAGATAGAGAAAGAGGGAAAAAAATGAAGATTTCAGTGAAAAAAATGGGTCAGATTCTTCCTGTAATAATTCATTCTATGTTCTTTCAAGTTTACGAACGATTTGAGTTCGTTTGTTTTTAAGAATGGTGGTTATTTTCATTGAAATCTTTTACTTTTCAAAACTTTGCTAGATTTTGAAAACGTTCGTGTGAGATCTCATATTGGTTTGAGAGGGAAACGAAACATTTCTTGTAAAGGTGTGGAAACCGCTCCCTAGCATTCACATTTTAAAACTGTTAGATTGATGGCGATACGTAACGGGCAAAAGCGAACAATGTTTGCTAGCGGTGAGATTGAACTGTTACAATTGGAATTAGAGCCAAACACCAGGCGGTGTATCAACGAGGACGTTGGGCCCCAAGGGGGGTGGATGGTGAGATCCCATATAGGTTGGAGAGAGAAATGCCGCATTCCTTGTAAGGATGTGGAAACTTGTCTCTAGCATGCCCGTTTTAAAACTGTGAGGCTGATGGCAATACGTAATGGGCAAAAGCGGACAATATTTGTTAGCCGTGAGATTGAACTGTTACAACTAGTATCAAAGTCAAACACCAGGCGGTGTACCAACGAGGACGTTGGGCCACAACGGGGGTGGATTGTGAGATCCCACATCGGTTGGAGAGAGAAACGCAACATTCCTTATAAGGACGTGGAAACTTGTCTCTAGCAGAGACGTTTTAAAACCGTGAGCTGACAACAATACGCAATGGGCCAAGGACAATATTCATCGTAATATGACTAAAATTTAAGGACTTAATTGTTATCGAATAAAAAATATAAGGACTAAATCGTTATAAACTAAAGTTTAAGGACTTATTCGTTATTTTTTAATATTTTTGGTTCTTTCACAAAACCCTCCAAGACAAGACCAAGGTGGACAAACACCCTAACATTTTTAACTTTTAATAAGGAACAAGACCATAATGCAATTATGGTATAGGACATGGTCCCATTTCCTTGGGTTTGGTGTCTAAAATGTTGACTTATGTTTTCCACCTAATGTTTTAGATAATGTTTTGTCTCATCAATTTAGAATCTCTCGATTAACCTAAAATTAGAAATTCGGGTTCGTTTAACTCCTACCTCATAACGAAAAAGGTCGAGACCTAACAACAAAACATAAACCTAAAGCGTTACAAAAGACTAGGACGAGAAACAAAACACAACGTACGATAGAGACAAACTCAACGGAAAAATCTCAATTCATAAAACCCGATAAAGCTTGGACAGTAAACCGACAAGATTCATATGCAGTCAACGAGATTAGTTTTTGAATTTACGATTTCTAAAAGTAGATGTAACATCTCGAGAGTCGGGAGTAAAAAAAAGTCCTGAATTTAAATGATCCATGTGAAAGAATTTAGAAAAGTTACCATAGGTGAAATACAGACTTGGCTTTCACTATGAGTCAAAACCCTACCAAATGTACAGTCAAGTTGGTCCTTATATGTACATTTAAATACGACATTATTATATTTAATACAAGCTATTTTTGATGTGACATGTAATTATATAATCTTTGAATAAAGTATAATTTCATACATTTTTCATGTGTATATATATATATATAATTAAGCCCTTAATTAACCAAAATTTGGATTATGAATAAATAAATATTAAAAATTATTCTTTTAAGAAAATATTTTAAAATAAATAAAAAATAAAAGCTAGAGAGAGAGGTTTTGTGCCCTTTATTCTCTCTAATGGGAACAAAGCTCGAGGTTCTGTCTTTATTTGATAATTTTGAAAACTTTTTTTTATTTTAAATTAATATATAAAAATATAAAAAAATATAAATAAATAAATAAATAAATAAATGAGCCATTACACAAGGTTTTGAATAAGTGCTTTTAGTTGGGTTTCTTGTATGCAGAGGAAGGCATATAATAATATAATTAATTAATTAATTGAAAAAAATAAATTCTTAATTTAAAGTTAAATAATAAATTATATACTAGCCAAACTCCCTCTATTATTGTTACTATAGGCTTTAATTTAATTTTTTTTTATTACTTTTAATCCTCCACTAATCAAATAGACTCATGCAAAGATGTAATCATGAATTTTCCATATCGATTAGTATAATCCTGATATGTTCCCGACCTTGTTTAGTTAATTGGGTCGGAGACTTAGGTGGGGTCGTGTAATGACCCAGGCTCACCGCTAGCCGATATTGTCCTCTTTGGGCCTTTGGGCTTCCCCTCAAAGCTTTAAAACGCAACCTTTGGTGTTTTGTTCTCCTCCCCAACCAACGTGGGACATCACAATGTACCCCTTTTCAGAGTCCAGCGTCTGCTAGGAAAGGTCTCCACACCCTTATAAAGAGGGAGGTCATAATCCACCCCCTTCAGGGCCCAACGTCTATTAGGAAAGGTCTCCACACCCTTATAAATGGTGTTTTGTTCTCCTCCCCAACCAATGTGAGACATCACAATCCACCTCCTTCAGGGCCCAGCGTATACTAGGAAAGGTCTCCACACCCTTGTAAAAGGTGTTTTGTTCTCCTCCCCAACCAATGTAGGACATCACAATTCCCCCCTTTCAGGACCCAGCGTCTGCTAAGAAAGGTTTCTACACCCTTATAAAGGGTGTTTTGACATCACAAGTCGAGGACGAGGTTAGGGACGGGGTTGAAGTTAAGGAATATAATCCTAATCTTCGACTCTATTTAGCTAACAGGGAGAAATCTCTCCACACTCACTCTCCATTCCTCGTTTAAACGAGGATTTTCCTAGTCTTACGGGTCAATAGTTAGTTGATATAATGAAAAATGTTACGAGAATCAAAATAAATCAATTAATACATATTAGCTTAACCCTAATTTAACCCGAAACAAAACCCGGGATTAAGGGTAAAAAAGGGATTAATTATTTGCTTTTATGATTGTAAAGGAGGAATATCTTTGGATGCTTCTTAATTCTTTTAAAGTATTTTGTGTACTTTTGGATCCCTAATCATCCGCGCTACTCCTTTTCAAACTTGAGAGAGATTTCAAAATTGAAACTAAATAAAGACAAACTTTATTTATTTATTTTAAATATTTTTATATTTTTTATTTTCTTAAAAAAAAAAAAAGTTTTGGTCAATAATAGCTTTTTTTATGTGTCACTTTCAATATTTTATACCCTCATTTTTTTTCTTTTTTAATTATATCTAACTTTATGTGTGTAATTATAAATAATGACAATTATGTATTTTTTTTTTTTTTACTTTTATTATTTATTATTATCTCTATTCATATTTTTTAAAATCAATCATTACAAAATGATAATAATCATTTAATTTTTTTAATAAATAAATTAATTAATTAATTATATATATATGATGGTGTGTGGGATCTTTGCGAGGCCCCGAGTTAAATGAACAGCTCGTCTATGATTAAAAAAAAAAAATTACATGATGTAAAAAAAATAAAAAACTTTATTATTTAGAAATTTACCTCTTTTTCTCCCAACTTGATTTACCCTCTCTCTGTCTCTATGTGTATTATTTGTCTTGTTTCATTTAACTTTCATAAGAATTGGAATGTGATAAAAGCTTGTTAGAAAGTTGATTTTATGAACAGATTTTATGATCATATAAGCTTTGAATTCTTCTTCAAATAACAGTTGAGAAAAGGATCGTTCAAAGAAAAGTTAAGAGAAAAGGAACGGATGGAGAAACCGTGTTCTGTTCAAAACCTGACTCGACAATATATCGTAAATATATTTGTGTTATATGACCCGAAAATATGAACATTTTCAATCCGTCCTCCTACTGACTATATGGGCTAGATCGTTGCCTACCATAGTAATACCGAGACAAGCTTCTGGTTGGTAAGAATAAGTCCCCTTTCTTTTTGTTTTTCCCGAGAAAATTTGTCTATAGGTTGGACACTCTTATTTGTACCCTATACTTGAATTTTGTACCGAGATTGAAAATGGGTATTGATATGGTTTCGACGATTAGCTAAATAATTACTCTCGTATATCTGATACTATAAAATTAGCTTTATAAAACAAAACTCGATTATACCGATCAAACCACAAGGGAAAATATGCATTAATTTCTACATTTACATTCCTAGAAAATCCCAAAAAAAAGAGTGTCGCCCACACACTATTGAAGAAATTAAAAACCTAATTATGAAAATAAAATTTTGGCATCCACACATTCCATGATTGATCTAATTCTATCTCCATTCCCTTCTTGAATTGCTATGTTCAAATCCAATGAAACAAATCTCCTCTCGTGTTCTTCGTGTTCTTGTTTAACGCTTTGTCTTTGAGCATTGATGATGATAATGGCATCTTTTAATGAACAAATTTCCTCATTTGAAAGCTTCACTCTTCCCCTTTCAATGGCTTCCTTCAAACCCTTTGAAGAACAATAATCAATTTCTTCAATATCTTCCATGAAGAACACTCTATGAGGATTTTCATTGATTTCCTCTCCAAATCTTTGCAAATAATCGCAACCCAATTCATTTCTGCCTCTCTTTTTGATGTTTTTTTGTTCATGATGTTCATCAATTTCTTGTTTGTAGCTGCTCAAACCAATGGAAATGAACTTTGTTTGTGACCCAAACAAGATCTTAGCCAATTCTCTTGCTGTTCTTTCCTTGGCTTGCCTTTGTTCTTCATTTCCCATGAACAAAAGGCTACAACTTTCTTGCTTCTTTGACCTTCTCAATGATCTACAATGGAGAATTATGGATGAAAGTTCATTAGCTTTGTCTTTCGAGCAATTTGGAATCGTTTTCATAAGCGAATTCGCAAGAAGTTTCGAGCGTTCTTCTTCTTCTTCCTCTTCCTCTTCTATTAGAACTTCGCTCGAAGAAGCAGAGTTCGGACTTGAATTAGGGTTCGAGAGAAGCTCGGGTTTCGAAACGACAACGTTTCGGTCTGACTTGTCTGAACCCCAGAATTGATACTCTTTCGGAGACGGTTCCGGGCCAAGAAACGAGTGGCAGATCAAATCAGGAGAAAAATTGAAGGATTTCTCAAGAAAGTTGATTCCTTTATGATTATTCCACTCCTCGTATTGATCATCCTGTTTAAAAAAAATTAAATTAATCCAAAAAGGTAAACACTTTAATAATTTTGAAATAATTTTGAAGAGAGAGAGACAAAAACAAACCTGTTGAGTGGCAATTACAGCAGTCTTTTTTGCCTCATCTTTGTACCGTTCACGACATAAAGTGAAACCCTTGACAGAATTGGTCTGAAAGTTACATTCTTTGCTGAAATATTACCAAAAAAAACGGTAAGAATTCAGCTAAAACACAGTAAAAAAACACCAAATGAGACACAGTAAAAAACATGTCTTTTTTTTTTTTTTTTACCTTTCAAATTTGAGGCTGAGACTCAAACTTCCAACAGGAACTGTAAGAGGCTGAAGTGACCAAAGAGACTCCAAAGAAGGATTCCCAGCTTTACATCTCATGTAAATCTGAAAAGTTGCAATACCCAAAACCCTAAATTTACCATAGCTTTCACCATTATTACCATGCAGTAATAATCTTTGAATCTCCATGATTATCTTCTCCACCGGGCTGTAAAAACTTGTTTTTTCTTCATAATTTGACCAAAACTCTGAAACCCATTTGAGATCTCCCAAATAAAAAATTACCCTTTTACCTAAACAGCTTTTTACTATGCATTTTAACTCCAAAAGCTTTTGTTCTATCTCTTCCTTTGAAAGGTTTCTTAAGGTGAAAAGTGGAAGGCTTAAGAACTCAAAGAATTTCAATTCATTTGGGACTTCTCCTTTCTCAAATCTCTCCATTATTCCTCTAATTATGCCTTCAATTGAGCTCAAATTTTCACCTACAATCACTGTGTTGGTGCTTTTTCTTTGTGTTCTTGAGAGTTCTTCCAAGATTTGTGTGAGTTCTTCATTTGGGATAGTGTTTGAAACCAATGGTTTTGTGAAATGGGTATGAGAAATGGGTTTGGTGGGTAGCAAATTGTTCAATTTTTTCTCGTAAAAGTAGTGTTTTTCATGGTTGTAATCCTGAAATGAGCAAAAAAGATTGGTTTTTTTAGTGTTTGTAAGAGAGAAAAACCAATAAAAATGATATATAATTGGGTTATAATGAATGAAAAACGACTAACCTCTAAGGAAACCACTTTTTCGACCATGTTTTTGACTTGAGTACTCGAGAAACCCGCTTCTCTCATCACTCTACTAACACTTGGGTCATCCAAGATCGAGATAACAAGCTGCTCCAACTCTATCTTCAACGCTAGAATCGGTTGTTGTTGTTGTTGTTGTTGGTTTTCGATCGAGCCACGGCGTTGGTGTGCCTGAGCTCGTTTAAAGGCAGCAACCAAGGCATTGGAAAGGCAAGGATTGGGATATTGAGGGCCAAAAAGTGGGTTTGGTGTCGACGTAGGAAGACGGTTAAGAGCGACGTTGAAACAAAGCTCGAGAGCCTTGCATTGGAGAGGATGAGAATGGCAATGAAGACAAGCTCTACGAAGGACACCGGAGGACGATGCGAGCATTGCGGTAGCTACATGGAGCGGAGTGACGTGAGAGTGGCCTCGTCGACGTGCTAGCCCGATCGCTTGCTTCAACGTCGTCTCGGCCTCGATGCTAAGAGCTTGAAGTTGTATAGTGCAAATTCCAGCTCTCATCTTTCAATTCTTGGTGTAAAGTTGAAGAAAGTGTAAGAGAGTTGTTGAGTATATAAGGAAGAGAATGTTTGTGCTTTTCTTGTAGGTGAGGGAAATTAAAGAAAAAGTAGAAGGATTAAACTTTTGTTAAGAATAAGATTAATAAAATAAATTTAAATAATTTAAATAATTTAAAATAATAAATGAAATAAAAAAAGGTTGAAAAAAAAAAAGAAAAAGGGAAAGAGTGCTAATAATAAAGGGCTTAAAGTGAAAAGAGAGTAGGACTATCTGTCCATTTTTATTTTTTTATTTTTTTTTATATTTTTTAAAAATTTAAAATTTATAAAAAGAAAAAGAAAAAGAAAAAGAAAAAGATTTACATTGGCAATCCATATGGAATGGAAACAAAACATTCTCTTCTCACTCTTTCATCCATCTCATAAAGTTGTCTTTATTCTTTAAGGTTTTTTGTTTTGTTTTTTTTTTTTTTTTTTTCAAATTTGGAGGCTTTGATTTTGACAACTATCTTTCTTACAAATCGAGATTATTGTTTATTGTTTACAAAAATAAAGATTTGTCGGGATTTTTCTCTTTTCAATATCATATTTGATCGGGTAGGATATTGTGAGGTCCCACGTCGGTTTGAGAGGGAAATGAAACATTACTTAGGTGTGAAAACTTGTTCCTAATGGACATGTTTTAAAAATCTTGAGGGAAAGCTCGAGAGAGAAAGCAGAAAGTAGACAATATTTGTCGAACTTGTGCTATTACAAATGGGTAGCATTGGATTTGGGCTGTTACAAATGGTATTAGAGTCAAACAAGGAGCGGTGTGCCTGTGAAAACACTAGACCCCACAGGGTGGATTGTTAGATCTCATATCAGTTGGAGAGGGGAACAAAGCATTCCTTATAAAAATGTGAGAACTTATGGACCTCAAAGAGTGGGACAGAAAGGCCCTATGAAGCTTCACTGTTCCTTGGGATTGGCTTTAGGCCTTTCCTGCGCAGCTTAGTTTGAACTCTAACCTTGTGTTATGACCTACGGACCAAGAGACAGTCTTAGGTAGACAGTTTCTATGGGGCGTAGGCCTCCCAAAAGATAACAGAGGCGTGCAAAGGTTTCCTCGGGCCAGATGGAGATTGGCCCTCCAGTGCAAAGGCAGAAGGGAGCTTGATTGCAAGACCCACCCATCGAGCTCAAACAACGATACCGAGTGGAAGGGCCGTCGCTCACGGATAAAAGTTACTCTAGGAATAAAAGACTGATCTTCCCCAAGAGCTCACATCGACGGGACCTTGATATCAGCTCTTCACCACCTAGGGCTGTAGTATGTTCCAAGGATCCCATATCAGTCCGTAATATCATTGTTTTATTCAGTTGGTTGATTCTCTATTGTTATGTCAGGTCAAATCAATTAATATACATCAATATTTAAATAATATTTTTAATAAATTGAAAATTTTGTAGTGATTACTAAAATTTATTTATTCATTTGGAAACAAAGTAGAGGCGTACGTAACAATTTCCTCGGCCCACCATCCGGCCCAAATAGTCCATGGCTGCATATATGGGCCCAGTCTACATTTGGGTCAATATTTTGGGCTTAGGCCCAAATATACCGAGCCCTTTTTATTTGGGCTTCTTATTATTTCAATTATTTCCATGCTAATATTAATTTATAATTTATTATAAGAAAATTATTTTTACAAAATTATATTATTTAAATTGCATCTAATTTTATTTAATCTAAATTATTCGATAAGTGGAAGAAAATTAATTATAAATATTTACAAGGTGAGGAATGGATAGAATAATTTTGCATGAACTAATAATAAAGTTGAATTTCAAAACGTAATGAAAATAATATTCACAGAAAAATGGCCAAAATTCTTCTTACGTAATGGATCGTGGAGAATTCTGAATGATCAGTTCATCGGAAAAAATGGAAGTGGAATCCGTAAATCCACCGTCGCCGCCATGATCAACCAACAAATCAACGAAAGCGCCAAAGATGTAACGATGATTCTTGATCTGATTCACTCTCAAGTACCAATTCAACAACGCTTCTAAACACTCCCAATCCCTAATTCCAAGACTCTCCACCATTTCCTCCATCGATCTTCGAAAATCCAGGTACGGATCTTCTGATTCCACTGCTACAACCACGCTTCCTTCGAATCGAATCGAATCGCACTTTCCTTCGTCTGCTGATTTCTTTATAATGCAATTCGTTTCGCCAGGTTCGAAGATTAGCCTCTCTGATTTCGCGCCTCGGACCACGACCTCAAAATCGTCGTCGAAATCGGTCGAAAACCTAGCGGATTCGAACAGCGATGATTTCGCGAACCAAGAATCAGGCGTTTCGATTCGATCGGAGAGAAGATTGTCGAAGAAGACTGAGTTGACTGTCTTGAAGATTTCTTCATCGCCTGCTCTGAATGAAGGAGTTTTGGAGCTTCCGCATATCGGCCATTGCCATGGCCTGTCCGACGATTCTCTGTTCTTGAAGAAAGAAGGAAGCAGCTTCATCTTCAAAAACCTTGCTCTGGTAATCTCAAAAACCTTGCTCTGCAACTCGCTTGATTTTGTGCATCTCTTTGTCTCTGATCTCTATATAATATGCATATGGATATGTACATGAATTGCACAGAAGATAATGATTGGGGGAATAAAGGAATTGATGACAAAAAAAATGTTATGGCGATTGGATTAAAAGATTCTTATGTTTCAAATCACACCCTCCCGCATAAGTTCCTTTCAATCATGTTCCAAGTATTATAAGGTCTCTTGTTCCCCACCAACCAAGTTCTATGGCATACAAAATTGAGATCCCTTTGTTGTTGCACATGCTAAGTTGACTCTATTTTAATGGTTACCTAAATGTGATTATTAAGCCTAATTCATGCATTTTTAAAACTTGACCAAGAATTTAAAACTAAATAATGTGTACAAATCCAATTAGAATAGAGAAGTTTAAGTACATGCACAACCAAAATATTGGTACAATTCAAGATAATGATTTAGTTGTTCTTATTAGTTGGGTTGAAATGATTTTGGGTCCCACATGTTCATGTTCGTGTTGCATGATCATGTTGTGTGTATACTTGTTTAACTTTATTAGATGAGTTTTTTTCTAAACATATTGTGACGAGTGACTTTTGCATGACTTTTTTTAAATATGTTATGAGATGATTACGATGGATGAGTATTGTATTTTTCTTTTTAATATTTTCATTGGGATTCTAACTAAAATATTTGAATTCTCTTTCGAAAAAATAATATTTCTTTCAATTTCTTTCTCATGGATTTGAAAATGCACGCAATATCACAAGCGTGCATTTGTCTGTTTCTTCACTTAATTCATCTTTTATACTCTTATTCGTTACATATTTTTTAGGGTATAATTTTTCTATCACTTATATAAAACTTTGTATATCCCAAATAAGACCCGACCTCTAAAAAGATCACACTAAGTTCTGACATTTTCACACATCTTATAAAGCGAGCAATATGTTACTTGGGGCATCATTTGACTCATTTCCCTGAAATTGTTGAAATTTTTAGAGTTGATAGGTACTAGTCATTCTCAAATTCTCAATTCATCTAGTGTGAGGTTTAGAATACATAAGAGAATTGTTAGTAGATCCATCATATTGAGGTCTAATAGCGCTCATAATCATATCTTCAAGTTGTTGACAAAGAAATTGAATTGGAAATTTCATAATCTCTCTTTGACCGCTTTCATCGACATAAGACTTTTTTTTTCAATTCAGCCATTCTTTCTTCGCAAGTACCTACATCAGCCATCATCACAAAAGGATATGACATATCATTTGCTTGTTTAGACGATGAAAAGATCTGTAGAATAAGGAATTTTCATCGATTACACTTTTGGACTTTCTATCACTCGAGTCAATATATCGTGTGCAATCACATAAAGATTGCTCTTCTTTTAGTTATTGAGTTTCTTTGGAACGATCAAAAGTAGACAATCCCGTGTAAGAGTCGCATGAAACCCCTGCAATAGCCTCATTATCATCACTTCTCACTAGATTTTAGATGAGAGTAAGAGATGAGAGGTAGATAGAGCAAATCCCATTCAACTTACCAAACTATTCGTGCAATTGAACTTGAATTTGCATTGATATTGATTTGATATATGTAGTGAAGTTCAACTCTATCCTATAGTCCTTTGATTCCTTCTCTCACGAACTTTAGTTTTCAAAGCCTTTAGTCTATAGAATGGTTTAATTTCAATCTTCAAAACCCTTTGTTTTTAGTCTTAAAACAGGTTTAACTCAGGCGTTTAAGAAGAATCAATTTTAACCTGCTTTTGTTTTAATCTCCCAAAAGGAAAATAAATGAAGATTGATTAGGTTACCCTCCCCTCCCCTGCAAGAACCTACCCATTATTGGTGAAGTTACCATATATGTAAACCTTCAAACGAAAATAAATGGAGAAAATCAGAGCTTCAAAATCTAGAGTTACTATACTTTGTTGAACTTCTGAAAATTCCCTAAAAACAAGCATTATTTGGTTCAAGAAAGCAGCAAATATGGTAAAAAAGAAAAAAGAAAGATCAAGACAAGGTAGCCTGAATGAACTCACCAAGTCTATTGCTGAATTCTTTGTTCTTCTGAATACAGTTCTGGTTAATGAGCTCCAATGGCGATTTGTGAACACGAGAAAGAGAATTCGCTGTTCCCCGCCTTAACAAAAAATGGAATGCACGGAAAAGCCTTCAACAGAGTAAATGCACAAAAAAAGAATGAACTCTGTGATTTGCCCAAAGAAAGAAAGAATTTTACTCTTTAACATCAGAATCACAGTTAATATGTGAATTGGCCTTCTCAAAAGAAAGGAAAGAAAACCAAACTACTGAGCAAAAAGATATAAATAAACCATATCTTTCATCAAATTCTGACTCCCCAAGTAATAAGATGGTTTAGGACACTAAGAAAAACGGCAGAGGGTGCATCAGTTCAAGAGCATACTGGAGCATTTGAACACAAGCCACCATGCAAACTTCATGCTCGAACTAGTTCTTTTCTTGATCTCTTCTCCTGATTTCGACGAAAAATGTCGAGCAAGCCATAGTTTTTGCATTTAGGGCATCTGGGATCTGCCTCTGTTACCATCACATAAAGGAGGCAACAAGTACATCCCATCACGATCAAAGACGAGCTTTCATCTCGAAGATTATTCTCCAAGTTCACATTTGACTCAACCTCAGCAGATACGCATGAGTCTTGAGATCTTGGGGACGACAATTTCGATTCATTAGATGATTTACCCCTTAAGTAGACCCCTGGAGGTGATAGTTTGAGATCCAAATATGCATCATTTTCATTAGGAGCCGTTCCTATATCCGCCGCAAGTTTTCTTTTAGTTTCCTTCTTTTGGAATTTTTTCCAGAACCACCAAACAAGAAATAGGAAATATATTAGAATTCACCAAAACATGCCTTGATTATGTGTTCATCTTTCCTTAATGGACTAAAGGATTCATTTGGGGAAAGGAAAGAGATCATAATCTTCCTGGTAAGGGAAAAACAACAAGATCAAAACAAGACTACCAAAATCATTTCAGGGAAAAAAAAATTGAACAGAGTATGATATCTACAAGTTGGAGAAAAATTATACCTTGCTAGGAACTTCTGATTGCTTCATACGTAGATTAGAATAACTAGACGAGGTTTGAAGAACAAGCGATTTGTCAAAGTCTTGATTAGTTGATCGACGACGCTCAAGGACAACTCCTCAGAACTATAAACATGGCTCTCTAGGTTGCCACCACCACTCCTCAGATATCTAGTGGTTTTCTGAGGATTTGAAGCAAATGCTGTGAGTAATGGTTTCTACAAATTTCCTCAGTTTATATAAAAACAGAAGAAATAATAGTAAAGTTAATGCATGGATGCAAATCGGTACAGGTATACATAGATGCTCAACTGGAAATCTGTAAGCGCAGATTGTTTCATAAAAACAAATAAAACCAAGCGAACCGCAAGGAAATCACACGGTTAAGCTGTATTTAGGCAAGTGCTAAACCTACACAATTATAACATGTCGACCTGCGTGGATAACCACGTCGATTTAGCAACCATTACAAGGTTAGAAAGTAAAGTGATACGGGAAATTTCTAAAATGCAAAAGTTGGAAGATCTGATACTGAAATTAAAGACTCTGAGTTGTACAAGCAGATGGAAGTTAGCCTCTTTAAGAGCATTCCAAAATAGACGAATTTGATTACCAAGAAAAGAAGCTATCATTTAAGTTCTTCTTGAAGTCGAGATGCTAAAATACAAAGAGTTAAAACAATAAATTAAATTCTATTGGAAATTGTGTAAACTATAAATATTCAATAGTAAAAGCAATAGGATAGAAGCGATCACGATGATACCAACATGAAGAACAGCGGAACATTCCTTATAAGGGTGTGGAAACCTCTCCCTAATAGACGTGTTTTAAAACTGTGAAGTTGACGCCAATACATAACGGGCCAAAGTGGACAATATCTGTTAGTGGTGTGCTTAGGCTGTTACAAATAGTATTAGAGCTAGACATCAGACAATATGCCAACGAGGACGCTGGGACCCCAATAGGGGTGGATTGTGAGATCCCACATTGGTTAGAGAAGAGAACGAAACATTCCTTATAAGGGAGGGTAAACCTCTCTCTAATAGACACGTTTTAAAATCGTGAAGCTAACGGCGATAAAGACAATATCTGCTATTAGTGTGCTTGGACTGTTACAAATGGTATTAGAGCCAGACAGCAGGCAGTGTGCCAGCGAGGACGCTAGCCCTCAAAAGAGTTGGATTGTGAGATCCAACATCGTTTGAAGAGTGAAATGCAACATTCTTTGTAAGGGCATGAAAACCTCTCCCTAACAGATGCATTTTAAAATCGTAAAGCTGACAACAATACGTAGCGGGCTAAAAATATCTTCAAGTGCACAGGAAGAATTCCTTCTATGCATAGGAGTGAAGGGCATTAAAAGGAAGTAAAGCTCCATTAGTATCTTCAACTCTGCCAAAAATATGATTCATCAGTGATCAATTACAGTATATTAGTTAAGATATTCAAGGTATAAGAAGCCATTTCAAGGAAAATGTTTAAACATATGCTGTAATTTAGTTCTTCAAAGAAATTCACCATTTAAATCATATACAAAAAGGAAGAGATTCCTTTGGTGCAAATATAGAAGCCAATCTGGTGCCATTATTGCTTGGTACAAAAACAATGAACATATCTGTCTTCTAGTGGAAAATGCTTTCTTACTTAACCTCTTGAAGAACAAAACAATAGGGATAAGATTGGTACCAAGAACAGAAGTTCTTCATCTAGGTTTTTCCTTGTTCAGCTTCACAATAACAGAGAGAAAAGCTTAGAAATAATAACTTGATTAGGATAAGATCATAATCCCTAGATCAATTTGTTTACTTCAAAAAAGAAAGAACAGAAGTAAAATGACGATAACAAAGCATTGAAAACTTGGCAATAAGAATAAGAACATCAACAACCATGGCCACTATAGAAACAAGACCTCTGTAATGGCCCAAGCCCACCGCTAGCAGATATTGTCTTCTTTGGACTTTCCCTCAAGGTTTTTTAAAACGCGTCTGCTAAGGAGAAGTTTCCTCACCCTTATAAAGGGTGTTTCTCTCTCCTCCCCAAGCGATGTGGGATCTCACAACCTCCCTATGTTTCAATCATATTTCCTGAATACTATCTATCATGATTGTTTTTAGTATTACCCATTAAGCATGTGAGATCCCACGTCGGTTGGAGAGGGAAACGAACCATATCTTATAAGTATGTGCAAACTTCTCCCTAACAGACACGTTTTAAAACCGTGAGGCTGATAGTGATACGTAACGAGCCAAAATGGACAATATCTACTGGCGGTGGCCTTGGGTTGTTTCAAGGGCACCTAAAATATTCAGCCTATTTTCCTTAAGAACGAATTTGGAAACAACTAACTTCGATACTCAAGGATTCTACAACTTGAAGCTTCTTGAATCTTATCTATGATATCATTAAGGTTAACGAAAGAAGCACTGAATTCGGAAACAGGATATGTTATTTTCAGTTGTTTATCTTACAGAGATTAGTATAAATGGACTCAAGATATTACAAAATCTTTTCACATATCTTCATCAAAGAAGATATCGACTGTAAGCGAAAGGTAAAATTTTCATACAGAATTTTACTCTCAAAATCCAATGAATGATCCTATCACTTGAGTTGCATTTTATCTTTCTTTGCTTTTCCTTTTTCTTCTCTGATTCTTGTGATACATTCATGTTTGTAGATCTCACATTCAGAAAGTTTAATGTTTCATGTTGATCCAGAAAATATTACATGATCAAAGATTCAAAGCACCCACCTGTTAGCATTCCCCATGAGCTACAATCAAGGTCAAAATTTATACCAGATGTTCATATGAGAGCTCTCAGAAAAAACAAAGCCAGGATTTCACAAGTTCTTATCTCATCGAAATGCTACCATACTCATGATCAAAAGAAACTACGATTTCAAGGGGGTGTACCTTCTCGATCGCCGATTAACCAGTAGAATGCTGGCCATAGCACCATGGCACACCTCTCCTGCCGACTTGACTGCCGGCGAGAAGCCATAAATGCCGACGGCCCAAAATTCCATGGTAAGAAGTAAATTTGCAGGAATTGAAAGTTCCTTTTCTTCCCTTTCTTCACTTCCATTTTCATTGTCTTGTACCATTACTGAAAATCATTTGATAATTGAGATGGAAGAAAATGAAATATTGTGAAAAAAACCCCACCCATTTCGTCGAGAACCCCAAATTGGGATTCTGAAATTTCTGATTTTACTAATAAAAATGTGCCTCCTTTAATCTCTTATTGCCAAATTTCCTTATTTTTATTATTAAAAATCACTACTTTCACAATGTTTTGTAATTAGGAGTCGAGAACAAAGATTTGGTCACTTAAAATGTTGATTAAAATATGGATTTTGAGCTTTTAATGAAATTAGATCTTGCATAAAATCAAGTATATTAAAGGAATGTCCACTTTTTGGTGATTTTTTAGGAATAATTGTTCTACATTGATGTGATAGCACAACAATGGAGCATAAAAATTTAATGGCCAATGATCAAAGATAAAATAGTAACTCAAAATTCAAAGGCTTATTATTGATTCAATAATTTAATTTGAAAACATTACACACAAAAATTCATTAGAACTCGATTTTAATAACCTTTATAACTTCCAATTGACCAAATTGTTCACTGAAAAGTAGAGATAAAAAGAACACAAGGAATAATCAAAAGAAGTAAAAGGTTTAGAAATTGTGGTTAAATACTTGAAGAAACCAGTAGAAACCTACCAAAAAATATATATTAAGAAAGTTTAAATACGAATTAAAAGACCAATCACTCCAAACAAAATCGTTATCAAACAAATCCCACACAAACAATAGAACGAAATGCCTGATGAACAGAACAAACTAGAAAAGTGAATTATAAGAGTGAAATTGCAGCTGTGAAGAATGACTAATAGCAAAATGTTAACTTCAGAAATATTCAATACTTATAACAAAAGTATCATCATCCATGTCCAGAATGATTTGAACATCCACTCAAAGTCAAAACTAAAAAGACAAGTACCAAATTTAAGGACAAATCTGAAGAGAACTAGCAACAAGAATGTCCATGGCCTTAAGATATTGAATAACAAAAAACTTCTAATTCCCAAAAGCAGTGGCGTAACCTTGATTACCTTAGTATCTCCTCGGGCCACCTGCACCCCTACCGAAAGCTTGGAGTGGAGCCATAGCCTGCGGCTCGACCTCAACGAGTCCAGGAATGTCTGACATGCCAAAAGCAGCAAGCATATCAAGTGTCTCCTTGTCAACCTTAATTTCATCAATCTTAATGGCTGATTCGTCTGGAACGAAATCCATACGACGTTCACGCTCTTCTTCTTGCAGCTTCAATGAGATGCCCCTGACTGGACCCTTCTGAATTCTCTTCATCAAGTGGGTTGAGAAACCAGCAATCTTGTTTCGGAGCCTCTTAGATGGGATGATCGCAACCTCTTCCAAGATCTTCTTGTTAGTGTGGAAATCCAGTGTCATTTTAGAGTAGTATCTCTCAATAACCTGGCGTGAAGATTTCTTCACAGTCTTGGTACGAACACGACCCATCTTCTACCGAACTTTACCTGGGAAAAACAATGAGAATCAGCAGCCTACCCTAGTTTGCACGAGTTTTTTCAACCAGAAAAAGATCTGACAGTGTCCAACAAAATCCTAAACACACATCCTAATGGTCTTAAGCTAGATCAAGAATCAATTCACTCAGTTCAAAACCCTTTGAATTTAGGTGGTATTTTTCCACACACAAGAACTACAAATGGACCTTGATTTCCTTTTCATTTTTCCAACCCTGCTCTGCACTTGGAAGAAAAACTTAAGAACAACATTGATAAATAAAAACAGAAAATGCATAAACATCTTGTGACATACATTTTTTGAAAAATGTACATCCAACATCAGGTAGCTACAAGCTTCTTAAAATCCATTGATCATCACAAAGAACATATAACCTCAAACATCTCCAAATCTAAAAGGGGTCATGATTCACAGAATAGCAACCAAAGTAAAATAAACGCCCGCAACATAACAATGGCGATAAATGCTTCTCTTTCTCATCAACAACTGAACAGATTCACAAAACCTCTCAAAAAATTACTGATAACTAAAAAAAAAAAAAAGGAAAAAGCAGAATGAATCTACGGTTAATTAAATTTTCAGAAACAGAAGAACTAAGAACGAATCCAACAAACTCGATAACTGAAAAACTCAACGCGAACAGAACATGCAATTATATACAAAGGCACATCAAGAAGAGAATTAGAAAATCCAGTTAGAAGAACAGACCTGGAAGGAGAGGACGAAAGGGTTCTGAAGAGTACCAGAGAGAGCGAAGTTGTGGTGCCGCCGCGACTTGAGAGAAAACCTAATGCGAGAGAGGGAGAGATATAAGAGACGGGCTACCTTTAGGGTTTCTTGCCTCTGGAGTATGATTTCGTGTATTTTTTTTTATCTTATCCATTCAGATTCTGCCACGTCACGTGATTGAACTCCAATTTGAATCTAACGGTTCACGATTTGTTTGTTTTTTTTTCCTCTTTCTTTATTAACGATTTACATTTATTTAGGAAAGGAAAAAATAAAATAATAAATATATAAGGAAAAATAAATGAATTTTTAGGGACCAAACGGTTATTAAACTCAATTTGAAGGTTAAAATATCAAATTTGAAAAAATCCAAGGACTAAAAGTGTAATTTTATTAATATATGATTTATTTATTTTTTCTAACCTTTTATATAATTTCTCAAGTGAAAAATAAAATTAGCTTTAAATTTTGGTTAAAATATTATTTTGGTCTCTATATTTTTCGAATGTCTAGATTTAATTTTCGTATATATTAGCCTTTTTCTCTATATATTATTCTTTTTTTTTTTTTACCAATTTTAAATTTTTTTTAGAGTACGAGCCTAAATTTGGACAATAAATAAAGCACCCAAGTAATTTACGTGACATTATTAGTGACTGTCGAACTTTGCTTGTAAACCTACTCTATCTTGACTCACGAGTGAATCTTCTCACTAACTTCTCTTTCTTAGTAGAGAGCGGAGAGAAGTTAGTGAGAAGGAGTGGATCGGCCAAATCCACCGCCCAATTAGATGTTGTATTCTTTGGGCTTTCTCTTATGGGTTTCTCCTCAAAGCTTTAAAACGTGTTTACTAGAGAGATGTTTTTATGCTCTTATAAAGATTTTCACACCTTCATGAGCAATACTACATTCGTGGGAGCACGATTGTTGAAATAAAACAGGAATAGAGAGCACAAGAACGGTTCTTCAAATAGTGAAATTTGAGGCAAGCTTCATAAAATAGTGGCTTTGGATCGAGCTTCTCGTTATGATACCTCAAAAGCTCTTGTTTTCTACACTCTCCCACTTGATGAAGATCATGCTCGGTTTCGGTCTCCGCCTCGTCCTGTTTCGACCCCGTTTCCCGAGCTGTTTGAAACAATGCCAAAGCTTCCTCATACAGTTAATTTTGCACAGACCCTGCCGCCATTGATCTCCATGTGACAACACTCCTCTCAGACATGGACTTACAGACACAAGTCGCATCCTACATCAAACCACATTTTGCATAAACATCATTTAGATACATCGCCGCCTAAACAGAAAAGGCACGAGGCCGCTGACATTCAGAAAGAGCACGTTTTGCTGCACAGATGCAAAGAACACTCGAACATGAACTTCCACAATAGTATGATATTATCTACTTTGAACATAAGCTCTCGTAGCTTTACTTTTGATTTTCCCAAAACACCTCATACCAACGGAAATGTATTCCTTACTTATAAACCCATGATCATCCCCTTAATTACCCAATGTGGGACTCCTTCCCAACAATCCTCCCTCGAACAAAGTACACCATAGAGTCTCCTATGAGACCTATGGAGCCCTCGAACAGCCTCCCCTTAATCAAGGCTCGACTCCTAAACAAAATACACCCTTTGTTCGACACTTAAGAATTCTATTGACATGGCCAAGTTAAAAGCATGACTCTGATACCAGATTAAGAACCCGACTCTCTCCACAATGGTATGATATTGCCTACTTTGAGCATAAGCACTCATGATTTTGCTTTGGTTTTCTCAGGAGGCCTCGTACCAATGGAGATGTATTTCTTACTTACTCATGATCAACCCCTTAATTAGCTAACGTGGGAATCCTTCCCAACGATCCTCAACCGTGAATTCACTAGAAGGGTTCCTTCTCTTTGCATCTTCGGTGAAAGACCAAGAGCCTCACTCTCCTCACCATTACGAGTAAGCTGACCCAATCATGGTGTTCCACAACACAAAACTTCGGCTGGGCATTTCATCAAACAGTTGCCGTGCAACATCAACTTACGAGAATATTTGACGTCAATCTATCCTTGTGCAATCCTCTGTGGTTGCTTTTTCAGATTCAACAATGGATGATGATGATGCAAGAAATTGGCCGATGCAAAGACGAAGATTAAGAAATCGAAAGAGCCTCTTCTCTTCGTATCTTCCTGAATTTTCTGCAAAATGGCAAACATGGAGAAATCTCATTAAATTGTTACGAAGAACATCTCAGGCAGGGCAGCTTCATCGACAGCTATCGAAACAAAAATTCCAGTTCAGATGCTGCATTGAGAGAAAGAATCTTTAATGGTTGATTATGAACAGTTTCCAGAGAACGCAAACAAATTGTTGAACTGTTGTTCGAATCCTTATCTACTCTGATTTTTCAAACAAGATACGAACAGTTTCAAGAATCCATCGTTTGATCCTCGCGGATTATTAATGGGCTGGGTTTGCATTTAGCTTTGAACTGATTGATGGATCAAATGAAATGGATCGTCAATAATAATTAGCTAAATTCGAAGATGGAGATGACTTCACCCCATTTCAAATTTTCGTTTCATTTTTTTTTTTTGTCAAATTTAACATTAAATATCTTAATTTTATTAAATGAATAAAAAATTAATTTAAAACCTCCACCAATACTTTCTAAGACAAGCTTTTTTCTTATTAAAATTCAATAAATAATTTTTTTTTTTTTTTAAACTTGAATAAACATTACCAGATGCTCGAGCATACGTCGCTTGGCCATAGCCGACACAATAACGAATTGGCTTAACTCACTTGTTGCTAGTAAATGAGTGACAACCAAAATTTGACATTCTTGGATGTACAAAGACTCGCTTGGCCATAGCCGACACAATAACGAATTGGCTTAACTCACTTGTTGCTAGTAAATGAGTGACAACCAAAATTTGACATTCTTGGATGTACAAAGACTGTGACATCCAACATTAGTGACAGAGAGACTAACGGCTATACGTAATTGGGTGGAAACCTCTCCCTAACGAACCATTTTAAAACTGTGAGACTGGCCGCTATATGTAATGGGTCAAAGTGAACAATATCTGCTAACCGTAGCCTCAAGCTCTTACATGAATTTTCCTTTCAAATAATTTTTAATAGGTAACTTTCATTTTTTAATATAATTTCTATTAAAAAACATAAAACATCTTTGTCTTCGACCCCATTTAGTTAATAAGGAGAAATCTCTCTCTGATCCCTCTCCCACTCGGGTTAAATAGATAGCTTTACTAATACGTATTAGAATAAAATTTTTTAGTTTTTATATTTTAACCCGGATCATAATTTTTACCAATTTTAAACCTAATTTAACTTATTAAAATATTTTTTTATTAAAAATTAAAAAAAAAAAAATCATTTTCAATCCCCACTTCGCAAATACTCTCCATAACATATATTCTCCCATACCCCACTCCCACAAAATTATTATTATTATATATATATATATATATATATATATATATATATATATATATATGTATATATATATATATGTATGTATATAAATATGCTGTCACAAGTTGGGATTTAATACTTGATCCTATCATCAATAAACTTTTAAGCCAACCGAAAGTGGAAAAAAAATTAAATAAATAGGAAAAAAATTAAAAATATATTTTTTTTATAATTTAATCCGTATACTTTGAAATATTTTCTTTATATTTCCATGGGACGATAATTAATTTTAAGATTTATTGAAAATAGAGAGACTAAAATGAAATAAAATTTAAAATATTTAGATAAAATAAAATTTTAATTAAGAAAATTTAAAAAAAAATCTTATTTTTTAAAACAATTTCTTCACTTTTAGCATTATATTTATTTAATTAAAAAAAAAACTAAAGTCAAATGGGGTTTGAGAATAGAGGAGAAGGAAAAAAAAAGTATTTATTGATTACAAGCTGTGGTGGGAAAAGCCTCAAATGGCTTTTAGTGGGTTTCTTGGGTCAATTTCATGTGGACCCCACTTTTAAACAAACCCGTCCCCGACTCGAAAAACTCGATCAGCTCAACTCAATTCGTATTATTTAGATCGGATTATCAATTGAGTTGTATTAATTTATAATTATTTTTTAATAATTAAATAAAAGAGTTAAACCATTCGAACCAGCTCAACGTAACTCAATTCAAATATTTTATGGTTAGGTTGGGTTGGGTTGAGTTGGGTTGAGTTGGGTTGGGTTTAAAAAATTTAGAACCCGAACACAATTCGATTACATCTAAAAAAATGTCTCTACACTCGACAAATTTACAACTATTTAAAAAATTAAAATATATATTTTTATTTGTTTGTTTTCGTTATAGAGAAAGGCTGAGTCACTTTGTGACATGGAATTTTGGAGTTTTATGTGATTGTCACGCGCATTTTTCTAATATAAAAATAACGATATTCATAAGGTCAATATCATAAGTTTTAAATAATAAATTAATTAAATAATTTTTAAAAAAAATAAAAATTGATATTTATTTTGATAAAACAATTTTTTTTATTATTATCTCCTAAATAAAACAATAAAATCCACTTGAAAATACAAAATAAAAAAAAATTATAATCGAATAAATAAATAAAACTTACCAAAAAAAAATTATAGGTATAATTATTCCAAAAAAATATATATATATATATATATATATATATTAAACTAACGTCTCAAGTATTATTTTTAAAAAATAATACGTATAATAATAGATGGTCCTAAAGAATAAATATTTATGATTGAATAGAATCTTAGAACTCGATTACAAGTTTATTGAACAAGAAGGACGTGAAAAGTGATCGGGTCAAAATTCTCTTATTAAATTAGAATTTTGTGAATTAGAAGCGAGCGAGATTCAAAAAAAAAAAAAAAATTGTGGATTTTTCTCTTTCTCTCTCTAAAAAATGTAGTCGTTCTTTCCATTTTTGCCCCTCTTTTTCTCTTTGGAAGTAGTGGTTAGTGTTGATTTAAGAAGGGGTAAAGCGTCATTTTAAGTTCTTATGGTTTCGGTGTAGACCTTGTCGTGGCGTTGACTTTTTAGTTTAATGACGTATGGAGGTGACAAACCCTGAGTATAACTTGACTAGTTTAGACACGTATTATTCATAAAAAAGTTAGAGATTCGAATCTCTCGCTCTCACGTGTTGAACTAAGAAAATGTACTAGAGTGGAATAACTCGAACTTATGGCGATATCGAGGCTGAGGGCATGTGTTTAGGTCGAAGGCATATATCCTAAAGAATTGGATTGTGTTTAGGTCGGTTCTCATAGGATCGACGTTGTTGTTAGATGTTAGTAACTTTCTTATGATATATTTTCCTTCATGGCGGAGAAAATACGTGAGTTTTGGGATTGAAAATTTTGAAGACGATTCTCCCTAGTTTCTACTCGACTCAAACCCTAAAATAATCGGTACGATTCAACATTTCGTACAAAACATCATTTTTTCCGTAAGAGTCTAAGCCCACTGCTAACAGATATTGTCAACTTTGGCCCGTTACGTATCGTCGTCTGTCTCACGATTTTAAAACGCATCTATTAGGGAGACGTTTTCACACCCTTATAAGGAATGTTTTGTTCCCCTCTTCAACCGATTTTACAATCCACCGCCCTTGGGAGCCAGCGTTCTCGTTGACACACCGCTCGATGTCTGGCTCTGATACCATTTGTAACAATTCAAGCACACCACTAACAGATGAGATCTCAAAATCCACTCCGCTTGGGAGCCAGCGTCCTCGTTGGCACACCGCCCGATGTCTAACTCTAATACAATTTGTAACAATTCAAGCCCACCACTAATAGATATTGTCCGTTACATATTATCGTCAACCTCACGATTTTTAAACACGTCTACTAATTAGAGGTTTCAAAAATGTTTCATTCTCCTCTTCAACCGACGTGAGATCTCACATTTTCCACACCTATCTATCGTGCCCAACAAACACGTCACGTAAGATCGAAACTATGACCATATAATAACAACATGATCGCTTATTAAATTTAAACCGAATCATAAGGATTATAGCTTTTAAAACCATACTAAATAAAATATCATTAATTTAGCTGAAAAGAGTATAAAATTGCAAAAATGGGTCTACGTAAACACTTACTCGATGTCAACATCCACTCTCTCCTTTAAATAAATGCTCACGAACTCCCTTCTAAGTGTTTGTGAAAAGTCCTAAACAAAACTCGCGTCAAATATATCATCGATTAAGAGATTAAATCAAAGATTCAAAATTCTCGACCCACTCGTTGAACTAAAAAAAATCATTTCAACACTCATAAACTATATTTACAGCTTTCCACTTTCGGAAAACCTTTCTTCGATTCTTTGTACAATAAGGTTTTAATTTGTCGAGTAAAAGAAACAATCACATAAACTATACTTTGAAGTTGTTTTGTAATTCTAGAATCTCCCCATTTTTTACGAATAGGGAGTCGTCTCCTTCAGCATCTGAGCTTGAATGGACGCCATACAACACATATACAAGCACGACGAGGATCGAAAAGAACACGAATCTTATATAGGACATGCCATCGAGGGACCCGAGCAAGAACAAGTTTAGGAAGATTGATGCACAAGGTATCCATGGCATCAAGGGGACGCCCCAGAATTCAGGTTTCCGTGTTTGAGGTACCACGCAATTGAAAATTAGCGAGACAACGATGGCGACGATGGCAGTGACGGTGAGTAAGGCAGTTTTGGCACGCCCTGGAGTTACGAAGTGCCATATGAGAGTGAATATGATAGCAGTGAGTGAAAATGAGCAGAGGAATGATAGCGTTGGTTGTGGCTTGGTGCTCCCTATCACCACATAACGTCGGTAAATAATAGCATTGGCGACCATGTAGAACACAAAGAGTGTACCAATGCATACGAAGTTGAGTAGGACATCAAGATCAACGAAAAGAGCGATCACAGCCGTAAAAATCCCTGAATCAAACCAATAAAAATTGATTTAAACAACAGGAAATTAAGGAATTTGTGCAGAGACTCAATAATTGTAGTGGATTAAAGTGACAGCATAAATGAAGAAACTTGATTCTTATCGAAATATGATCGGTCGTTTTCAAAGTTGGGTTAAACCAAAGAGATATGTCCTGTTGTTGAGTTGAGCCAATCTAGACCACCTATCCCTTACCGTGTAAATATGAACACAAACAAGTACACACAACTTGTGAAAAGCCTTGTCTTGTGTAAGGCTCAACATAAATCAAATGGGAAGAAGAAACTCTACAAGAGATTCATACGAGACCATCACACGGTCGACGCAAAGTACCGCAACACAACACAGGACATCCCGGGAGGTTAATGGTTAGAAGAGACGGGATTAAGGGAGGAACGAAGCATTTTTTATAAGGGTGTAGAAACTTTTTTCTAGCAAACGCGGTTTAATAAGAGGAACTAGCTATGGGCTTGAGCTGTTACAAATAGTATCAAAGCCACACACTTATGCCAGCGAGGATATTGGGCCCCAACCGGGGTGGATTATGAGATCCCACACTGATTGGAGAAAGAAAGCGTTCTTTATAAGAGTCTCTCCCTAACAGATGTGTTTTCACAAGAGGAGAAGTTTGAAAGGGAAAGCCCAAAAAGACAATATCGACTAAGGATGGACTTGAAGCGGTGGGCTTGAACGGTTACACGAAAGCAACCCACATAGTTTTTGTGTTTATTTTTAATTTCCCTTGGGAACCAAACACAAGAAAAGTGCAAGAAAACAGTTGGAAAAGGCTGTGTCTTTCATTTTCCATGGTGTTGAAACAAGAAGACCCCCAAGTGTTTATACACAAATTCCTTAGCTTTTTTCTTGAAACACAGAAGATGCCTGTGAAGCCATGACAAAAGTGTTGCTATCCTATAAAAGCTTAAAAACTCTCTCCCACCATCTGAAGAATATCTTATTCTCTAAGCCATTATGAACCACAAGGCACAAACTAATGCAGGAGTTTACTTCACCAAAACCCTCTCTATCTCTCTCACTATCTTGGGTTTTAGCCATTGATCTCATGCTACAAGTGGTGAGGTCCCACTTTTTTTTTTTTCTTTCAAATAATTATCATGATAATTAATAGATCACATATAATTTTTTTAGGGAGGGAAAAAAAAAAGGTCCTCTTCTAGTTCCACCAAAACCATGGCCCCAAAAGATTTCTTTTCCCCTATCCCAACACTCCCATTTGGAACAGCAGATTCTCAAGGCCCCCTTCAACATTCATTTCCCAAACTCCTATTCAATATTGATTAAAAAGCAATGCTATTGATATGAAAAAATCTCGTTCATAAGGTCAAAAGGTCAAAATTGATTCTCGACCAATAAATCAGATATTCAAATTCTTTTTCAGCTATGGTTGTTCAATTGAAACTAGAAAATATATATTTTGTATAATTTAATGCATGATAATAGCTAATTCGAGCGTAATTTGAAAGATTAAAGGTTGAAAGTGAGTAGGGTTGAAATGAGTTACCAAGAAAGGCGGAGGCGTTGAGAGGGGTGGAGGTTTTGGGATGGACCTCGGCGAACCAAGCAGGGACCACTCTGGACCGTCCAATGACGCACATGTATCGAGCCTGCCCCATCATCGCCACCAGCAGCGACGTCAATATCCCGAAGCTTGCTCCGCCCCCGATCACGTTCGACACCCACTTCCACCTCGCAAACGCCTCCGCGAGCGGCGCCTCCGCCTTGATCTGCCGCAACCATGTACAAAGTTGTTTCAATGTAATCAACACCGATTTCCCTTAACTGTAAATCGGACTGTAGGAATTTGTATTTTTGTGTTTTTTTTTTTTCTTTTTACTGTACCATATCGTAGGGAAGGAGCTTCGCCATTGAAGCCGCCATTAGGCAGTACAAGATGGTGACGAGCACGACGGAGCCGGAGACGCCGACCGGGATGTCCTTTGCCGGATTACGAACCTCCTCCGCCATCGTCGACACAGCGTCGTAGCCGATGTAGCTTAGGTAAACCAGAGACGCGCCTTTGAAAACGCCTGTGGCTCCGTGAGGGAAGAATCCGGATTCGTTCTTCGGATCGCCTGGTTCGGTGAAGTTCTTCCAATCGCCTTTCCAGAATCCGAATACGATCAGAAAAGCTATGAATAGAATGTGTATCGCTGTCAGCGTCATGTTCACCACCGAGCTCTGTTTCGTACTGAAAAACAGAACATCCGCAAACAAAACTAGCCTTATTTAGTTTCACAACGAATTCGATCACGATTCACGATTTTCGATTTCGCACAGACCTGTAGCAGATGATGATTGTGATGATCAAAACAACGGCGACGGCAATCAAATCGATTTGATCGAATCCCTTGGGGAGTCCAGGAACGACGAGTCTCCATTTAGCGGTGGAAATACCGATTGCGGCGCCTAGGTATTGAGTGAAACTCCTGGCGACAGCGGCGTTGGACATCACATAGTCCATTATCAGATTCGCACCGGTCAAAAATCCAGCGAATTCACCTGTACACAAAAACAAACAAACAAAAATCTCCGAGTGAGAAGAAGCACGAAAATGATCAAATTAAACATACACATTTGAAATAGAAATAGAATCAGGAAGCCGCACCGAATGTGATACGTAGATAACTAAAGGCGCCACCGGCTACAGGCATATCGACGGCAAACTCGGTGTAGCAGAAAGCCGATAAGAGCGCACAGAGGCCAGCAATGGCGTAAGACAGAACAATGGCAGGACCGGCCTGGTGAGCAGCCGGTCCGGTTGTGACGAAGACGCCAGCGCCGACCATACCGCCAAGGCCAAAGCCGACGAGGTCGAACCAGCGGAGAGTCCTATGCATATGAACGCCGGAAGTGGATCGCGTAGAAGTCATTTCGTCGAAGGAGGTGGAGACGGAGAAGGCCCGTCGAGAAAGACGAGAAGGAGTGAGAGAGAGAGCTCGAAGGTATGCGGAAAAGCTTGAAAAAGAAGATGAATGGGCGTCCATGGCGGAATGGAGGTAAGAGCGTGACTGAAAAGTGAGGGTTTGTATTGGAGGTGGCGAATTTAAAGCCACGCTTGGCATCGCCGAAAAGCTGTTTACCTTTTTTTTTAAATAAAAAAAACAAAAAAATCCCTTTTTATTATTATTATTTTTTTAAACACAAATGACGTTAATTAATACTAAATAATTTATGTTTTATTCTCAAATATTAAAGTACATTTATTATTTTAATTATTTAATTTATAATTTATTTATAGGCTTTAAATTAAGTTTAAGAAAAATAATTGCCAATACAAATTTTTATACATACTTTTAAAATTATTATTATTAATAATGTTAATGTTTATTAAATATAAAAATAAATATTTAAATTTTATTAAAATAATATAAAAACATTAACATGTTTCTACAAAAATTCCAACGTTTTAAAATTTTATATTGAAAACTTTTTTAGGTGGATGGTATAGGTACACCACTAAAAAAATTATTTATTCACCCAGGAAATATTAATAACAAAATATATATATATATATATATATATATATATATATATAGAAAGTCGATTGGAGAGAGAAACGAAGCATTTAATATAAGGGCGTGCGACATCGCATTTTAAAAATGTGAGATTGATGTGTGTTTATACGGTTACAAATGGTATCAGAGCTAATCATTGGATGGTGGGCCAACCGAGACGTAGGCCCCCAAGCGGAAGGGCTTAGGGGTAAATTGGTAATTTGATCGAGTATTTAACAAAATTAGATCAAATAAAATAATTTTTTTCTTTAAAAAAAATGTATTTTTAATTTTTGTTAAGGATTTTAATTACGGTTTTATGTTGGTTGAAACAACTTTCTATGTATTTTAATTTAAATCACTTTTTTATTCCATTATAAACGGATTTTTAAGGTAAAAAATAACTATAAGTTGGTAGTTTACTGAAGCTTCAAACCTCGAGAACAGCATTTTAATCTGCTGGAAAGTGAGCGTGAGATAGACTGTTGTTAGGGAGCCTCGATATCAATTGTTCCAGAATACCCTTATTAGCAATATTAGCGTTATCATGAGCGGAAAATAATAATATATTAACCCGTTATAAAAATAATAATCAATTTTTATGGGTTTAAATCTAAAATAAATAACATCTCATTATTCTAAATTAAAATACTTAATATATTGTGTTTTTGTGTTTTTTAATTAATTAAATTAATGATTATTTTATTTCATTGCTTAACAATATTGTATTTAACCAATAAATTTATACTTATTCCCTATTAGCCCTAATATTAACGAAAATTGCAAGAAATACCCATAAGCCCAGACCCAATTCCTTTATTGGGCCTGATCAAATTAATGGGCCTTTGTTATCTGGGCTTCAATTCATTTACACTAGGCCCAATATTTGGAATTTCGATTTGTTTTCTTTTTTTAAATTAAAAATTTCACAATTTTAAATATTATTTGATTATTAAATTTTATAATTTTATAATTATTTTTTTAACCAAAAAAGGTTTAGGTATTTTTTTTAAAATTAATATATTTAAAAAATGACAAATAAAGTGATAATTTTAGTATAAATAAGCATTTTAATCAAAATTACATAATTTTACATAATTATCATATCAATTTTTTATGGATATTTCTTGAATAAAAAATAAATGTAGAAAATTACCCAATTTATTTTAATATGGAACAAATTTTTAAAAAATTTTATTTAAAATTACCCATTTTAACCAAATTTTTTATGATTATAAATAAGCATTTCAAAAAAAAATTATTCCTAAAAAAAATTACCCACTTTATTTTTAATATGGAACAAAAAAACGTGAGGAAAAATAAATGATTTAAAAAGAAAATAAAAAAATAAATGTCAAATGTGTGGTGAGGTGGGGTGAGGTGGCAGTGGGAACCTTATCCAAAACCAGATTTAGGCGTAGAAGGGCGGCCGAGGGCGTGGCCAATTGGAGTACACGTGTCGATGTTAAAATTTGCCACGTAACTCTTGTTCCAACTCGGCAATCTGCCGTGTCGTGTGTTGTTTAGGACGGCTAGGAGCAAGGGCCCCACCTCTTTTGTCGTCATTATCCACTTAACAATCATTTAACATCATTGTCACCTACCAAATAATATTAATACTAATTAGAAAAAAATAAAACACAAAGAAAATAAAATATACGATTTTAAGAATAATAATAATAATAAAAAATAAAAACACAAATTCACCTTTGCCACCTAAGGGTACGGGGTTGACCTATGTAGGGCGACTAGGTCGTGTGCGAGCTGACCCAGTAGCAGAGATTGTCTCGTGTAGGTTAGCCAAGACCTAACGTGAGCTGACCTAGGAGGATCATTAAGGTCAAGTCGATATGAGAGGCTGTACTCTCGACTCTAAACAATACATTTTCTACTATGTTAGACTCCGTAGTAGACAATTGTTGCAGGTGAAAATGTTATATGAAGTGGGTAAGTTAAGCTTGCAAGCCCTACCACCACGAACGTTCCACAGTGTTGAGGCTAACCACATGGGAGTTGACCGAGACTCCACTGAACCTTGAGACAAACCTCCCATGGAGATCGGGCGAAGGTAGTATGATTGATTCACGATGGACAATTGATGGTTGGTCTCGATGTGGTCAACTAAGACCTATTTGAGAACAATTTGATCAATTAAAAGTCCAACCATGTAATTTTATTTTATGTGTCGTGAAAATAATTGCACGGTGATAACGCTTCGTTAGGATTCATTAAATTTAATTTTTAATAAAATTTTCTAATTCAACTAAAAACTTACCTATTTATTTCTTTTTTAAAAAATATTAACTAATTAAAAATTATATTATAATTAACATAATATTGAGTTGACATTATTATCGCATTATATTGAAAATAATATTACTTAATAAATATTTATCGTAAGAGAAATTAGAAGGTGCGGACATATGATTGCATACAGACGGTTACCGACATTAAAATTAAAGTATCAAATAATCTACACCAAACGTGGCCAATTCCAGATCGGCGTTAGCTGGCTCTACCGGTAGCCCGTACAAATGGGGCAAACTCGGTTCTTCACCCTTTTAAATTAAATAACTAATTACCTTTTTCCTCTATATATATATATATATAATTTGTGACTAATAGAATTATTCCATTTTTTTTATTCGGATTTAGTTAACAATAATATTCATTTTTATATTTAATCACTTGAAAAAAGTATGAATTATTTTTTAAATTTCAAATAAATTTTTTATTTTTTATTTTTATATCTATAATTTTAATTTTGTGTCAAATAAATATTAAAAATATTTATTTTTATGTTTAATAATATTTTAAATTTGTAAATATGTGAATTTCACCCATTTAAAATTAAATAAACTTAAATTTGGTTAAGACTAAATTTATAATTTAAAAATAAAAAAGTTGGAAGTTGTAATTTGGGTAAAATATGTATTTTATTTGAGAAAAAAACGTTGGGCGGTGGAGGGATAAAGTATTAACGAATAACTTTTTACTTTTTTAAAATAAAAGGTGAGGAATTAAATGACTATTAAAGTTCAAACCACCTTTTAAATTGTTTAATTTTAAATTTAAATCTTTTATAAATAACAATTACGAATATATATATATATATATATAATATTTACCATACGGTGAAAAAAAAATCAATAACTGATCATATTTGTCGTTGTATAATTTTAGTTGGACGACTGGAAGTAGTGATGTCGGTTTGTACAATCAAATGATGTATGCATAGACTTAACACGCCAATGCAATACTTGTATAAAACATTTTGCATGTCAAAAGTCTGCTCGCTCAAGTATGAGCTAGTAGGGTACAACAATAGTAAGAGACGAAGAACCGAACTTTCGTTATTTAAAATGTCAATTGCTGTATTATCTATCAAGTTATACTCGTTCTGGTAGTTAAGTAAATAACCCAGGTTACTCTGTATCTAAGATGTATTTGAAATAATACATACTCTGCACCTAAGATATATTTGAAATAATACATAGCGGTTACATTCGATCGTAGTTGACCTAATAAGATGACAAACCGATGCATTGATATCAGCACGAAAAGAAGTTCCACAAATGACGATCGTGGTTAGAATCAGTAGGGTTGCAGAAACCGAGGAGCGGTTGGATTAGCAAATGGGCAACATGCCACAAAGTCAAAGTCAAAGAATCCATCCCATAACAGTATCCATGAAAAGGGTAGACTTCATTGAAAATGGGAAAAGATGATAGGTTGTTATGAGAATTATAACGTTACCTTATTTAAAATGATACATTCATAGGACTCCAAAAAATTATTCATTTTAATTTATTTGGTATTTATGAATATTTATTTATTTTTTTGTCAAATAAAAAGAATGCCCAGTGGAATTCTTCCACGTCATGAACAACAAATATATTTTTTTAATAAATTAAATGAGCTGTGAGATCAGATCCATCGATATTCAAAGTATGTGCATCGAGACTCGAAATATAAATTATTTAAATAATATAATAAATAAATAAATAAATTAATTAATTTTCCAGCTTCACATCCTTCCAAAACACAGAAACGACCGGAAATAAAGGAAGAGAAAGTCTTCAAACTTTAATAAAAAGTAACAATATTTAATTCACGTTTTTTTTTTTTTTTTGAAAATTAATTTTTAAATTTTACTATGTAAAAATTTAAGCTTTAAAAATATTTAGCTACTCCCATAAATAATATTATTAAAAATTTAATGTAGATATCAAACCCGGGTCAATCTTTCTGACCGTGCAAGGGTTGGATTTAGAATAGCGAAACTAATCACTATCTCGTAGAGTATTGAATGGATATGTCCATGCCATCCGAGGGTCTTCCTCAAATGGCACAAAGAATTTCTCCTCATCTACAAAACGAGACTTGTTTTGTTTTATAAAGAAAACAATGTTGAACATGCATTATATGTTTTATATAAAACATAGTCTAATGAAAATTATCCAATTATTTGAAATTAATATATTTTTCAAAAAATATAGTTAAAGATATAAAAAGTGGAACATGATTCTCGAAAAAATAAATAGAGAATTTTGTAGAGATAAATATTGAAATAGGAAGGGGTGATGGGGATGAGGAAAGCTTCCTCATCCATGGTTTGCCCAAGAATGTAATAACGAAAGTGCCACTTTCGACGACCTGTCTAGAAGAGTCACTTACTTCATAATATTATCATATTAGACAAGCACGTCCCCCACCTAGGTCGGGAGAATCAAAGTTCTTTGATGTTCAACCGTTTATCCAATTGAGTGCAAAAAACACAGTAAAATCACATGAGGTGCCTACGAGAAACGAAAGAAGAGTGATAAAGTTGAGTTAGATTCGACTATTTGTAGCAAGGGAGCGAATTGCATTTACCTATGCTTTATTAAAACTCAAATGAAAAAAAAAATAATAATAATAATAAATACAAATTTATATTTATAATAGTTGTAAAAGAAGAGACAATTTTTTATAGAATCAAACAAAGTGTAGAAGAGCAAAGAATGAAGCCGACAGAGTAAAATCCAATTTGGAAAGAAACCCAATTATACCAAACAACGTGTTGATTTCAAATTCTCTCTTTTTTTTCTCTTTAAACCCAAATTCCCATATTTTCTCAATATCCAATCCATTGTTTCTCTCCGTGCGAAGTGCTATATATTCAAATTTATAAACCCACAATTTCCCCAATCCTTCCATGTGCAGTCTCCAAGAAACTGATTCATTTCAGTAAAAAAGAATAGAAAAAACTCCATTAAATCCTCTCTCTGTTTCTCTGTTTCTTCCTCTCTCTCTGTTTTATGGTTGTTATGTTTCACGACAGTCGGTGGACGACCATGACTCAGTCTTCGACTCAGTGGACTCGGTCGGAGGACAAGCTTTTCGAGGAGGCTTTGGTGGTGGTACCGGCGGACTTGCCTGATCGGTGGCAAAGGGTCGCCGACCTTGTGCCTGGAAAGTTGCCGAGGGAGGTTAAAGATCACTATGAGGCTCTGGTTTATGACGTCCTGGAAATTGACTCTGGTCGAGTTGAGTTGCCGAGTTATTCTGATGAATCGGCGGTGGGTTCGCCGGAATGGGACTCTTCTGGACAGATCTCTTTTGGATCCAAGGCTAAGCCTGGTGGGGACAGCGAGAGGAAGAAGGGGACGCCATGGACCGAAGAAGAACATAGGTATCTTTTTTTTCTTTTTTTTTTTTTTCCCTCTCTTAATCCTATTTAGTCCTCTGTTTTTCTGTTTGGCTGCTGAGAAAATGGTGGAAAAGGGAAAGGAAAGTGGCGAGAAAATTTTCGTGTCTGTTGGGTTTTGTGTGTCTTAATTCCTGTTCTATCTTCCAAATTGGGAATTCCAGAAACAGAGAACCAACCCAGTTTCTGATTTAGAAGTGCTTTTTCTTGTATAAAGCTTTAACTAAGATGGTTATCTAAGAAATGGAAGCTCTCAAGGATACTATGGCTTATATGGAATGACAAATCTTTACAAGTTGTAAGCCATTTGGGCTCTCTATTGGAAGAACAAGACTTTCCCATGAACAAGAACCAGGTGGCTGTCTGGGAATTTCTAGTCATTAACAAGGAAAACCATCTGTCAGAACTGTGTACTTTCGAGTATATAAGAGCCCTAGCCCACCGTTAGCAGATATTGTTCTCCTTTGGCTTTTCCTTGCGAGTTCTTCCTCAAGGTTTTTAAAACATGTCTGCTATGAGAGGTTTCCACACCCTTATAACATATAACGAATGTTTCGTTCTACTCCCCAACCAATGTAGGGTCTCACAGTCCACGCCTTCGGGGAGAGGCTCGAACTTTAGACCTCAGGATCACTCTATAAGCTACGAGACCTACGCGCTAATCAACTACGCCACCTATGAAAACCTCTCCCTAGTAGACACGTTTTAAAAACTTTAAGGAGAAGTTTAAAGAGGACAATATTTACTCACGGGCTTGGGCTATTAAGTTGGGTTTGATAACCATATGACTTTTTTATATTTGTACTTGTTTTTTTCATCATGCTTGGTTTTCAAAACCCAAATAGTTATCCAACAAAGCCTTTATTTTCTTGACCGAGAACATGACGCTTGGGACTATTGATCTGTCATAAGTATTCTAAGCTAGCTTTTTCAACAACCAGTTAAGCTTGTGACATTGACATTCAAAAACTTTATTAGGTAGCTAGATGACAAGTGGGTTCACGATTTGCCTCTTTAACCAATGAGCTGACTCATCTTGGCCATGTTTGGGCTAATGGCTGAGAAGAATGTTGCTGTCTATTTGCATATTGCTTTGTTAACAACTTATTATTGATATTAGCTTCAATATCAAGTTTTTGAGCATTGGCCTAAAAGCTAAATCCAATAGTTGCTCTAGTTTCAACTTTTGCCCCCTATGTTTCGAGATCTGTTGCTGCGATTGGTTCATATATGTACGTAAAATCAGAGTTCTTTACTTTCTAAGTATTCTTATGGCTGTGTTTTTAGAAGTGTAATGTAGAAGCTTGAATTTCGGAGACCAATGGGAGAAACGAAGCAGCAAGTATCAAACGATGTTCATGTTACTCTAGGCCTTTTTCGCTCTTTGGTTAGTCTTCTGATGCAAAGTTATGTTTGGCATTATGACAGGCTATTCCTCCTTGGACTGAAAAAATTCGGTAAGGGTGATTGGAGGAGCATCTCAAGGAACGTAGTGATCACAAGAACGCCAACTCAAGTAGCTAGCCATGCTCAGAAATACTTTCTCCGACAAAACTCCGGGAAGAAAGAAAGGAAACGATCAAGCATTCACGACATCACTACAGTTGACAACAACTCCGCCCCTATACCTTTCGACCCGAATTGGATATCCCCAGTCCCCAACCCAACCATTCAATCAAGTATGCAGCAGCAGCTAAGCCCCACAGGTCATTTGCAAGACCAAGGAGGTGCACTCCAAACTTACAGGTTCCCAATGTAGGGACCGACACAATATGGATAGAAACTACTTAAACATTATTGCAATGTAAATACACCGACGAATGTGTAAAGGCGTTGGAACGTACCTGGGGAGGTTTGTTGTTTTGGTTGCCACAGTTTAGGGGAAGCTGATGATATGGAACTTTGAACAGTAGTAGGATCCTGTTTATAAGTAAAATAGAAGAAAGCAAAAGGATTAGCAATGTTAGTTACTTAGTTAATGTAAAAGAAACAAGAAAGGTGTGGGGTTAGGAAAGGAAAACACAGGATATGAATGGAAAATTCTTTTGTTGGATTGTGAGTATTCCTGCAATCAAATTTTGGTGCAGGATGCTTTACTTTCATTCATGAGATGACTGTTTTATAAACATTATTCAGCAGACGACATCGTTTTAAGTCATTACTAAGTTGTTTTTATCTAAGAAATGTATTCTAATTTTTTAAAAATAAATAAATAATATATATATATATATTATATAAACAGGAACTATTTTTATAATTTGGTTGTTTTGGTCAGAAAAGGAGGAGCCTTTGATTGGGCCGCCGGTTTGGAGTTTCTAGAATCCCAACATGTCATGCCTATCCAACTATTGGAGGATACTACCCTAAAATGGCTAAATATTAAAAAAAATATACATTTCCATTAAATTTTATTTCAAATTATTGAAGTTTTAAGTTTTAAAATTACCTTATCACCCTTCATCATTCTTTAACGATCAGGATATTTTTTAAATATAATAGAGAATATTTCATAATTTTTTGAAAATTTATAAGTATCAATTAGAAAAAACTCAAAATTTATAAATACATCCTATAATTTAGCCCCCACAAAAAATAGAACTTATTTAAAATTAGTTCTAGAAGATATGTTTACATTTAAATGCAACATCCAAAAGAAAGCATTAAAATGTAATTCCATAAATATAAATTCTAAAAATTAAAGTTACATATGCATGTATTTTCCAGAACGGCTATCATATCAAACAGCCGTGAAGCATTGAATAACATTATTATATTATATCATATCACTCCAACAAAATTACATTAAAAAGGCACCAGTTCTCAAATTTGTCCACTCGCAAATGCCTAAGACGTTTTAGAGCCCAATTATTGATTAGGTGCACAATCCTGATCACACAATGATATAGCCAACCAACCTAATTTGAAAACATCAGCCCAATGAAAATGAACCAAAAGAACCTGTTCCTCTTAGTTAATCCCATGATTAGTCTATTAGATTAGAAGTTCAATCAAGTTTGTAGGTTAGTTAACCAACCCTGAATTCTCCAAACCATAAGGACCAAGTTTGTAGGTTAGTTAACCAACCCTAATTTCTCTCTATCTACTGGTTTCTTACTCGTGTTCAACACTTCGTACTATTCTAATAGAACAACCACCCAATTTTCATTCTACCCTCCAAGACAAACTTAAGTCTAGAGTCTATTTGAAATGACTTTTCAAGTAGAGCCCGATCAGTCCTAAGAACTAAACAAAACAAATATCTACTGTTCATGATTTCTGCTTCAAACTAAAGCTGGGGGGG
>NW_019268518.1:4988495-5042160 GCF_002738365.1 Cucurbita moschata
GGGGGGGGGGGGGGGGGGGGGGGGGGGGGGGGGGGGGGGGGGGGGGGGGGGGGGGGGGGGGGGGGGGGGGGGGGGGGGGGGGGGGGGGGGGGGGGGGGGGGGGGGGGGGGGGGGGGGGGGGGGGGGAGAAGGAAAAGGACAATCAACGAACCAAGGATTTTAGAGGGAGCAGGACCGAAAGGAAAAGGAAAAACAACTATAATGGCTTATTGAGAGAAAGGTGAAGGGATGTGGTCCAGAACAGCAAGTGCAGAACACTGCGTCTTAAAACATATCAGATGACACGCACTTTCAGAGTGGGAGGACAATCAAAGACATGTAACATTGTTTAATATACAAAAAAAAAAAAAAAAAAAAAAAAAAAAAAAAAAAAAAAAAAAAAAAAANAAGCGGTGGTGGGGTGAGGAATCTCACATTTTATTCCTTGTGGCCAAACTCCAACGCAGATGTTACGACTTGCAGAGGAGCCACCACCATCTACTGGGTCCCGTCACGTTTCTGCAAATGAGAAGCAAAGGATAAACACAATTTCTAAAATAAGAACAACAAAACTGGCATTCAAATATTTGATTGACAATGATGCAACTTTTCCCTTGGTGGATATAGTGAAATGAACTTTATCATCAATTGTACTTATTTATTTGTTTGACTAATCTTAGTAGTTACAGAAAAAAGTAGAAAAAGTTTGTCATCTTCTAGAAGTATAAAGTGATAATTAGAAACATGTTAAAAAAGGTGATTCAGCACACTGCACACCTGAAAAAAAGAAAGTTCACTACAATTTCCCTCCTGGACTTGTTAGTTTAAAGAACCCATTGAATTAATATAATTTACAGAAAGGGTCTTCGGGATGATAAAAACTCCAAACGTCCAAAAACAGCATCCTAGTTTGCACCTTTTATCAACAGAACATATCATAAACTGATCTTGAACTTGAGTGGCGCTAACAAGTTTCTACGAATAACAGGTGAAAGTAGCAGAAACGAAGATATGAGGACTAGATAGCAGGCGTCCATTTAAAATGCCAACCAGCTATGAACACGCGTAATTACCACAGAAACCGCAATGATGCATTAGCTTCTTTATATATATACATGGTGTTCTATAATATACATGACCATATTAGCTAAAGTCTGGGAACACTTGCACTAGATCTGATGACTTCAAGGTGTTCCAAACTCTCCCGTTATTCCATCAGGTCCTAGGGACTTGAGACTGCCTATATTCTGAAATGCTTTGAGAATCTGGGAACACTTGCACTAGATCTGATGACTTCAAGGTCTTTCTAATCTCGACGTTCTTTGACTATCGATCAAAGTCCAATCAATCCCTTCAATAGTGAACTGAGGGTCTCTATCATCAGGATACAACTTTCTATAAAAGCCTAAAATATTCTCTTCAGTCTCTGTTTCTGTAGATAAAAATCGTTCATCTTCAATTTCCAGAATGGATAAACAGACTCTATTTTTCATAGCTGAAGCCCATCCGTGGAAGAAGGAAGCACTCTCATCCCCTTCATTCAACCATTTAATTTTGCATTTCTGTCTCAAATATCTCTGCTCATTTGGTGTTAGCTCTAACGCACTCTTCTTTTTGCTGCGTTTGGACAATCCCTTGTTCATCCAACATATCAATCTGATCAATTTGGTGAAGGATGTCATTTTTCTTATCAACCACGTTCCTGAACACTTCTTTGTTCTAAGATCTAACGGCGTGACTTCACCTCCATTTTTTCCATAATTCTTTTTAAAAAAATAAAAAATCACATAGGTTTCTTTTTTATTTTATCAATTTCTGACACTTGGGCTCAATCCCCACATAGGTTTAAGAAATCAAAATTTAACATCGAAGAAATAGCCCATGGAAACTACAAACTACACAATCAAAGAGTTGTCAACTAACTATTAGGGATGATGGATCCCACAAGACCGTAAAGATTTATATATAAAAGTTGCAACGATCACAAAATACGGTTAGTCATAGCCTCTCTTACCACAGATCGACTAACAAATATTTGGCAGCAGCCAATTTTAATGAAAACAATGCCAGTAATGAATTACCTTCTCCGACTGTTCTTCCTTCTTCTCGGCCCTTTCTTTCTCTGCCTTAAGCCTTTGCTTCTCCAGTCTCTCTCTTTCCATTTTCTACACAAACATTAGCAAAACGATAACTACAAATTGGAGAACACAAAATCCTCGAGCAAGAAGAAAGTACAAGCCAACATAAATAGTATCTTCAATCTCATCCCAGTCTATTTATATTTTAGTTTTGAACAAGCGAGCATTCGATGAAGCAGATTGATGATTGGACTCCTACTAAAAATCGAATAAACACAAACTCCTCGCACAGAAAGAAAATACCATCTCATATAAACAGTAAATATTCCCTAACTCCAGTCCATATTTATTTCAGTTTCTAACGAGTGAACGTTTGATCAAACAGATTGATTATCGAACTCCTACAACTAAATCGTAGATCACAACTCCTCGCACAAAAAGAAAGTACAGAAGCAGTAACTTCGATCTCACTCAAGTCCATACAAGAATCCAACAACTGAACATTCAACAAAGCAGATCGATACTAGAATTACTACTACTTTTCAACTCATTTTTTCTCGAACATTCGAAACTATTAATTCAACCTGAATGTAGACGTTCTCAGCAGCACGCTCCTCCTCACTGAGAACTCGACCTTTTCCGTCTGAGAGGAATCGGAATCCACCGACGCCGGCGGTACGCACCGTGGACGGAGTCAGAGAGGAACGACCGAACACCGATCGCATGGCCATTTGCGTTCTGTGAAGTAAAATCTTCGAGAGAGTAACAGCAAGGTTTATTCGGTTCAGTATTGCGCGAACCAACACAAATAGAGGCTTTCACTATTTATAGCCGGTTAGATAACTTCAAAGTCAAACGGTGGTCGGTTGGGCCAAACCGGGTTTATTTATCAAGTGACGTAATCCTATGATTTACTTTCACTATTTATAGCCGGTTAGATAACTTCAAAGTCAAACGGTGGTCGGTTGGGCCAAACCGGGTTTATTTATCAAGTGACGTAATCCTATGATTTACTGTTGAAAATATTTGGTAATAACCCAAAAGTTACCGTTTGATCGGTCCATTTTAACCATTTTTTCTTCATCAAAATACTCAGACCGTTAGCCCAGTTTGGAATCGGTTATGAGTAAGGTAAAATTATTAGGAAATTTAACTGTTTTTTTATATTTGGTAAAATTTATTATTTATTAATTTACAATAAATAAATTTATTTTTTTAATCCTTTTATATATTATTTACAATTTTTGAAAAATATTATTCTTCATCAAATTTAATTTATTGCTTCTAATTATTTTTCTTATTTCTTTAGTTAAACTAAAATTATATATTTTTTAATTTAAATATGGTTTTTATGGTTAATTTATCCAATTATATAAAGTTAACCAAACATGATAATATTAAGTTCATGTTTAATTGAAATATGTTTTTTTTAATAGCTATTTCGCAACAATTTAATACTAATAAGTTTATGCTCGACTTTTGAGGGAGCCCACTGTAGGATGATGAAAGTCATTTGCTAATTTAGAGAATGATCATGAGTTTATAATCAAATAATACTTTCTCCATTAATACGAGGTCTTTTGAAAAAATCCAAAGTAAAGTCATGAGAGCTTACGCTCAAAGTAGACAATGTCATACCATTGTGGAGAGTCGTGTTCAACTAACATGGTATTAGAGCCATGCCTTAAACTTAGTCATGCCAATAAATTGATAAATCTTCAAATGTCGAACAAATGACTCCAAAAGAAAAGGAGTCAAGCCTCCTCGAAGTCATAGTAAAAAATGACTAAGACTCCAAAGGAGTCGAACCTCAATTAGAGGAGGTGTTGGATGATGAAAGTCCCACATTGACTAATTTGAGATATGATTATGGAGAGTCGTGTTATTTTAATATATTTTTTAATTCCTTGATTTTTTCCACAACGCATATAAATGAAGCTGGACCCCCAAAATTACAGATAATTTATAGCTATAATTCTCAACTTCACGTCTGAGAATATAGGACGCGCGAAAGCCAGGGGACAAGAAGACTGTCGCGAAGTTTCGGTCACGACCGTAAGGTCCGATCATGTATCACCCTACTAGAGGCGGCGTTCGTGGCGGTCGAGATCGTAAGCTACTTATTTATCTTCCTCGATTTCCACTTTGTTGATTGTTTCCCTTTTTTCGTTATTGATGAATTAGGCTTTCCCGGGATTAGATCAGCGGCTGAGAGTTCGAGAACCGTTGTGGATCTGAATCCGCCATCTAGGGTTTTTGTGCTCTTCCGATATTTGGATACGCGTTTTTTTGTAGGGTGATTGGTATCGTTTCAGAAAATTTTATTAGGGTTTTTGGGATGCTTTTTTCGAATTTAAAGATTTGATATAGCTAGTCAAATGGACATGAAGTTTATGCGTTGTTGAATTAAGATTTTGATGCCTTTATTGTTGGTCTGGCGGTAGTTTATGTGGTTATGTACGTCTATTGTGATGAATGTCGTCAAATGATGGGTCATTAGGATTTTAGGGCTTGTTAGTGTTCGTGTGCCTGTGCTGGATATCTGTTGTTTGTTTGTTTTTTTGTTAATATTCATGTGTTTGTATCGGCAATAGCTTCAAAAAATTCGCATTCCAGTCTATGATTCGAGATATAATCGTTCTTTTCTTCTGCATTTTCCCCTTTGAAACGTTGTTGGCATTCTGTTCATATCCTCCCGTCTCTTGTAGTGCTTCTACAACGGGTGGGTTCATAAGTTGGACTGTTGGTGTTCGATGTTAAAGTCAGAAGATGTTATAGTTAGTATGCAGATCATAAACATGATTGGATAAATAGAGGCTAGAGTGTGTTTTGAATACTTCCTATGCTTCAAGCCTTCAATATGCAGTCATTTACAAGAGCGGTGGTCTTATTTTTATGTTTATTTCTCCCTGTTCTTCATGTCTATTTTGACTCTGTAATTTAAATTTACTCGTTGATGAGTATAATCTCAATCATTCCATGTTGACTTTATAAATCTGGAAACTACTGCTTGATATGACATTTAGAAGTTGAAGAAGTCATGATTATCTATTCAGGTGTAAGGATTTATTTCAAACCCCATGACCACTTTTTTATCCAATATGTCTCTTAAGTTTCTTAACCAATGTATATTCACTGTCAAACCCTTTGGAATGTTGAACGAGTAAACAATTATTGCTCCTGTTGAAGTATCTTTCCTGAATTTAGCCACCGACTCTCTAACATATGGGATTTCACTCGTATGATGTGCAGAATTTAATTGGGACGATGTGAAAGTTGACAAACATCGGGAAAACTTCCTTGGCCACAGCATCAAAGCACCTGTTGGAAGATGGCAAAAAGGTAAGGTATTATTGTGAAAGCCTACTATGGTTTGGTGAAGTATGTAAGTTGAGCGATTGTATCAATTAAATGGCTTTCTTAATACAAGGCGCTAGATTTCTCAATGGAAAAATTATTTGCTTTTTTTTTTTTTTTAACTTAGAGCATGTTCTAAAATGTAGTTATGTTCTGTTTTCATTATCTATGTTGCCTCCAAGTTGGCGTTATAATATTATTCTCCTACTTCTGTGGTTATTTGGGAGGCATATTATTATTCCTGCTTTCATCAATTTGCAAACTATTTTGACCAGTTTTGCATTCCTACTTTTATATACATTGGCTTGAATTACGACATGCTGATTCTTATTTGGTTATGGACAATCCCTCTCACTTCATTGCCCCTGAAATTGTTTGCTGATAAAATGTTTTAACAATACTGTTTTTAATAACAAAACAGGGAAAGATCTACACTGGTATGCACGGGATAAAAAATCGAGTTCGAATGTTGATGTTGCAAAGGAAGAGATAAGATTGATCAAGGAGCAGGAGGAACAGGCGATGAGGGAGGCTCTTGGATTAGCTCCTAAAACTGCTGGCCGATCTCAGGGCAATCGTCTTGATAAGCATGAGTTCTCAGAACTTGTGAAGCGAGGTAGCACTGCAGAAGACTTGGGTGCGGGCCATGCTGAAGCTGCACGGGTTCAGGGTCTTGGTTTTTTGAGGTTAGATCTACCAATATTAAATTGAATTTCCTTTTTATCTGGTTGTGTGGAAACAAGGTTAGGGATGCATGGAAACTTAGCCCATCATTCAATTATCAGAATTGAATTGTCTATTTGTAGATACGATCCTGGGAATTTAAACAGTCCGAACCTAAATTCATTTTTTCATTAGCATCAATATTACTTGCATTTTGTAATGCCTACCTTCTGGTCTTATTGTCCTGTTAAATTCTGTCTACAAACTGGTTGCAGAGCTCCACATGCCTGGGAAGAATCCAAGTCTCTTCTGCCTGATCAAACGGGCACCTCTGCTGGTTCGGAGAAAACAGACGTTCCTGACCCGCCTGTTAGGAATGCAGAAGAAGAGGAAGTGGAGGATGAAAAGAACAGCAAGAAAAGGAGGCGTGAAGAGAGGCGCGGGGAGAGGCATGAAGAGAGACACGAGAGGCGTGGGGAGAGGCATGAAGAGAGACACGAGAGGCGTGGGGAGAGGCGTGAAGAGAAGCGGGAGAGGCATGAAGAGAGGCGTGAAAGGCGTGAGAGACACGAAAAGTACGAGAAGAAACATTCTCAGGATTCCAGGAAGAAACGGAGTAGTAGAGACAAAGAGAGGGGAAGACACGACTCTGATTGAACACGAGAATCATGGTGTTTGAAATGCCATATACTCTGTAACTTGACTCGAGATGGGACCTCATCCATTACTAGAACATTCATCGAGTGTGCCAACTGATCATTTGCTCTGCCTTCTCATTCCATGTATTAAAAGTAACCCTTCAAGTTCAAATCCTTAATGTCTTAATTACATAATCGTTCTCTCTGATGTCAAGCTGTAGGTACAGTTCTTCGGCTCTTCCATTGTCAGCTGGGCCTTTGCTCAAGTGGCTGGGACACGGTTGGTAATGCAAAAGCCGACTCCATTTAGTAAGACAATAAACCTTCCTTTCTCTAACCCCTGTTTCTTTTGGAAGATTACACAATCTTTAATCATAGTTCACTTCTAGTTCAAACTGTTCAGTTCCACTGAGCATAGTTATGCATTCTTTTTGCTATGATTTGGAAAATGGTTAGTCTAACAGACTTGTAGAGTTTTGAAAGATATGATACTCAAAATTGTAGAGTTGGTCGTGTCGGGTGACCATTGCCGTCCCATTTTTGAGTGAGTTGGAGCATAACCATCTTATTCATTGAACTAACTATAAGAAGCGTGCTTCGGATCGAAACACTAGAAGAAAAGGAGGGTATGATGCAAAAATAGACAAACTTGTATGAATGGGGAAAGCTCAAAGGTATTCCGTTTCAAGAGAAATTTCTTCGTCCTCTTCCCATATGCTTCGATTTTGTTTAGAGTTTTCTAGATGAGACGTGCTGATGGCTCTAGCAGGTGTTGTGTTGGAAGCGCTATTGGTGGTAATAAATATTCCACTGGGCGTTGAACGACTATGGTTGATTTGGTCACTAAAATGTCAAATTTTCAATTTATTATTGAATTTAAAAAAATTATAATTCAATTTTTTTTTTTTTTTTTGCCGTGTTTACCCATATAGTGAAATCCAAGTACAGACAATAAATGGTTGAACCCTATTATCCTCGAATATTTAAAAAAAGTTAAATTAAAAATTATATTATGCTAAAAAAAATGGTATTTTTTTTTATGAAGAATCGGAAGACCGACCCCAACGAAAGAAAAGCAAGCGGAATAAAAAAGCTCCGAAATGGGTCCCACTACGGGAGATTAATATATATTTGCTATTCAGAATAAAGGCGCAAGAGTGGGCGACGAGGAAGGGCTCCAGAGAGAGAGAGAGAGAGAGAGAAGGCATTTCTTCTTGTTCATATTGTTGTTGTTGTTGTTCTTCCTTCTCACGTTTCTTCTGGCCCTGCAATTATTACACCAATCAGAACTCCTCTCTGTTTCCGTCTTCCTTTTCCACTAATTTTGGGTCAAGCCATTGTCATCCTCCCTTCTTCATTTGATTGTTTAGTGAATTCAGGACGGCAACCATGGTGTCGGCCAACAGAGAGATGGTGGTGTACTGTTTCGATACTCTTCTCGCTCACTACAACGGCGAGGAAGCCCCTCCTCCCGCTTTCCACGGCGGTCAACAGTACTTTCTTCTCTCTCTCTATTTATTTATTTATGTGCGATCAGCGATTGTTATGTGGGAATTTTCTTGCATATTTGGGTTTTTTCGTATGATCGAGTTTGTAGGTTTAGTAATATTGAGGTTGCTGGGTGGGTTTTGATTGTTGACTTTGGATGATCACTGTAATTGTTTGATGCCTTGTTGGTTTAGTATGTGATTTCTGGGTTTTAATTTAGTTCTTTGCTAAGTACGTCAAATTTTAGAGATGGTTACTGTTTGTTGACTGAGGAAGTAATGGTTTTTTTTTTAATAGTTCATTTCGCATGTTTTTCGAAAGCAACACAGGGGAAGAAGACATGTTAAATGTTTCCTAAATAATAATAGTTCTTCAAATGTTTTTTTGGTGGATGTTATCCCTGTTGTATATCCTTTCATTTTCTCTACAGAGTACGTTTTTTCATCTAAAAATATTTATACAAAACAATGGTAAAGGTATTGGGGTGTGAGATTTCACGTCGGTTGGAGAGGGGAACGAAACATTCCTTAAGGTGTGGAAATCTCTCCCTAGTAGACGCGTTTTAAAACTATGAGACTGACAGCGATCTAAAGCAGACAATATCTATTAGTGGTGGGCTTGGGCTCTTGCAAATGGTATCGGAGCCAGACACCGGGTGGTGTGCCAGTGAGGACGTTGAGCCCACAAGGATCCCACATCGGTTGAGGAGGAGAACGAAACATTCCTTATAAGGGTGTGGAAACCTCTCCCTAGTAAACGCGTTTTAAAATCGTGAGGCTGATGACGATACGTAACGGGCTAAAGCGTACAATATCTGTTAGTGGTGGGCTTGGAGTTAACAAACCAATTTAGCTACTTGTTTGTTGTAGTAACTAGGCACTTACTGGAGCAATTTTAGTGGGCTGCACTGGAAGCTTCTTTTTCCATTATCATCACAGGAGCAAGCTCAATAAATTGAATGAGCATCAAACTTGATGTCTGCTTAAAACTAGATCTGCCAAGAAACTGGTTTCTGTGCTTTTGATCTGTTCATTCTTTTTCTTTTTCAAATCTTCACAAACTCCAAATGGAATGGTAAAGGTTTCATCGTCATGGTATGTAATTTAGTGTATGTTAATTCTAGTACCATTTGTAAAATGCCGAGGATCCACTTATTCCTGTGAACATCTTCTTTGTTTCTAGTTTTCTCAGAGAGCTAAGGAATCATCCACAGTAATGTTGATGAATTATATTCATTGTAGTCATAAGTTCTAGTTCGATCGTGAGCCATTGACATCAAGGCCTATATGTATACCAGGCTGCTTCGATGCAGCACATTCGCTATAATGATTAATCTGTATGATGAAATATATTTCTGCTCGACATTCTCGCCTTGAGGCTATCTTCTCTTTGTTCTTAATGCAAAGTACTTTGATTTTATGTTTTTCTGTTCATCGTAGTTTTGTATAAAACTGTCGTTAATCCTTGTTGGTTCGACGATCACTGAGTAATGATTTTTTACATTTATATCTCAGTTTATTGAGCTAAAAGTAAAAGATTCTAACTGGTTTTTGTACAAATTCATGATGAACTAGTGATTGTTCAATTTCATTTTGGATAGTTGTGTTTTCTGAGACATAACCAGCTATCAATCTGTTTGTTCTTCTACACATTTTGTGTGTTATCATGTGGTTAGGCATACTGTTTTAGATGTTGATGTGATACTCGCCACTCTTTAAGAGCGTCGTGCTTTATACATAGAATCTTATTATTGTAATCTGCATATAGTTTGATTTCATTTGAATATTTCTTTTCTTCCAGCCCCTTGTTCGTTACCTGGAAAAAAGTGGTCAATGGCGGTGAACCTCGTTTGCGAGGGTGCATAGGAACTCTAGAAGCTCACTGCTTGATAAGTGGCTTCAAGGATTATGCTTTAACTAGGTACTGTAGCCTAATGCATCCTTTATATGTTGATTGCTTTCCACTGTCTTCTTCACTTTGCCCTTTCCTTGGCTTTCTTAAATCAAGTTATGAGGGTGAAAGTCAATGGGTGGATGAGAAGACCATTTTTATGACATAAGTGATCCATATGTGAAATAGTCATATTGTTGAAAGTCTGCTTTCCTTCGTTGTAACAGCCCAAGTCCGTCGCTAACAAGTATGGTCCTCTTTGAGCTTTCCCTTTTGGGCTTCTCTCAAGATTTTTAAAACGCGTTTGCTAGGGAGAGGTTTCCACACCCTTATAAAGAATGTTTTGTTCTCCTCTCCAACTGATGTGAGATCTCACAATCCACCCCCTTTCGGGACCTAGTGTCCTCGTCGACACTCGTTCCTCTCTTCAATCGATGTGAGATCTTACAATCCACCCTCCTTTGGGGCCAGCGTCCTCGCTGGCACACTGCCCGGTGTCTAGCTCTAATACCATTTGTGATAGGCCAACTCCGCTGCTAGTGGATATTGTTCTCTTTGGGTTTCGCCTCAAGATTTTTAAAATGTGTCTACTAGGGAGAAGTTTCCACACCTTTACAAACAATGCTTCGTTCCCCACTCAATTGACGTGGGATCTCACAATCCACCCTCTTTCAAGGTCCAGCGTCCTCGCTTTCACTCGTTCTTCTCTCCAATCGATGTGGGATTTCACATTCATTCACTCATTTGGTAAACTAAGTTCAGGGAAGGGGGAAGTAGGGAGGAAGCCGATTTAGTTAACGAAGTTTGTGAGAGAACGAAAAGTCCATTCTTAAGTGACTTGTACGTAAATTGTTCTATTTCATGCATGGGGAGGTCAATTTGGGGCGAGGCGAACTCTCTACACTTGTCATTCCATTGGACAAAGGATATTACCTCGGTTCTCTTACACTATCTCGAGTCACGGTTTTACATGCTCTCTCTTTTCCCATTGTCATGACTAAATGCAATTTTTATTTTTCAATCGCTTGAACCTGGTCCGCTTCATTAGCCATCTAAATATTTAGTTCATGGTTCCTTTTTTTCTTGAACATGTTGCAGTGCATTGAGGGACCGCAGGTTCCCCCCAATACAGCCTAAAGAATTACCACATTTGGAATGCACAGTTTCCATTCTAGTTGATTATGAAATAGCTATCAATTATCTTGATTGGGAGGTACCTTTCTGTTTCCTTTTCTTACTCCAAATTTTTTGTTCAGTATCCAAAACAATTTTTTTTGCATTATTAATGATTGCAAGGATTAGTCGAGCACGTTTATGATTCTGGCTACTTTGCCCGAAGTTTCGAGCTCGGTCTGTCCTGCCTGCCTGTCGTGTTTTTGGCCAGGCACACAAAATAAGCCAGCCAGGCAGGCAGCTTTACCATACTCAGGGTATTCATGTCTTATTTTGCAGGTAGGTAAGCATGGTATTATTATTGAATTTAATGATCCCGACTATAATACTAGACGAAGTGCTACGTATCTGCCCGAGGTAGCTGCCCATGAAGGTATGTTACTGTACGTTTTGTGGATCAATATTAGTCGTCTTTGCCTTCTACTGTGAAATCCAGTGATTTGCTTTGAATACCAAGTAGTTTTTATCGTTCATATAATATTTATGTCCCAAAGGATTCGGGTATAATAGGACGAGCTAACTACCCTTTCGTCGATCCTCCCATGTTTGCTCAAAATTTTTGTCGTCTTAGTTTCGTGGTTGATGTAACCATATCGATCTATAAGAGTTATGAGTATAACAAAGACGTTGAAGGGAATGAGTTCAATTCAGAATGGTCACCTCTACATGTTTGCTTGGAGGGTCATATGGTTGTCCTGTGAGATTAGTCGAGGTGCGCATAAGTTGGCCCAAATACTCACGTTCGTGCACACACATCATTGTTGAAAATGTTGCCAACTCTCTGTTTAGCTTTATAATTCGTCCAGCTGACTCGGTTTTTGGTTGGGTTGCATCTTGATTTCCAGGTTGGTCAAAAATCGAGGCCATCGACTCATTGATTCGAAAGGCAGGATATAACGGTGCAATCACCGAGTCACTACGTAAGCGTATTCGATTAACTCGGTACCAAAGCACCCTATTCACCATGCACTACGGTGAGTACGTCTCCTACATTAAAAACACCCGGGGCACAACCCCCCGTGTCGTCGGGGTTAAAGCCTAACACAACCATCCATTCTTCCAAACGGCTTCTGCAAAAATCTGCAAAGCTTAAGTTTGGGTAACTGAACTATTACAAAATGTCATTTCTTATGTGAATCACTGTGAGATAAACTGAAGAACTCAGTAGTTATTTGAAGTGAATTTGGAAACTTATCATTCAAGCTCTGCTGCTTCTCTGCAGTTGGCTGCTCTGTATTATAAACATTTCCAAGTTCTAATTATTACTGCTATTTATCTGTCTGCCATTTCAGTAAAAAAAAAAAAAAAAAAAAAAAAAAAAAAAAAAAAAAAANAAAAAAAAAAAAAAAAAAAAAAAAAAAAAAAAAAAAAACCATAAAATTTGTCGCTGATTTTTTTACGTTAAATTGTGAATTTGGTTCCTAATAAGGTTAGAATTTAGTCTGAATTAGTCTTTTTGGATTGCTAAAGCCTCGTAATTTGTTTGTGAGATCTATCTTCAATTTTCATACTGTCTCTCGTCCATTGAGATCGAGTTTTCTATGTTTATAGTCTTTCTAAACTGTCTTAGCCATGACTCGAACACAAGACTTGTAGGTGTCTTTGTGATTTCGTTTTTTTTTTTTTTTGTTATTATATTTAATTTTTATTTTAAAAATTACTATTATGATTAAAGTTTTATAATAGGTTTCTAAAAACATTTATTAGTTCTGTTTTACCCATAAAGAAAAAACATTATAAAAAAAATTTAATCTATTTGATGGTAGATAATTAATAGAATTAAAAAAGTTTATGATTGAAATTAAAAAAAAGAAAATAGTTTAAAATAATTCTTTTGAGTAATCTATTTTTTAAGTTTATAATAAAATAATTATTTGAATTGAATATTAAATTCTATTGTATTTAATGAATGAGGACGTAAATGTAATTTTGTATCTGAGAACTTCAAAAGCTTTTTTTAAAATTTTTTTACATAAATATTTAGAGGCTAATTTTTATAATAGCTTGGAATTTAAAATTTAGAGGATTTTAAAATTCAGAAATTTAAATTAAATTAAATTCGGAAAATATAAAAATTAATTTTTTTTCAAACATAAAAATTATAATAAAAACTTAGGGATAAAAAATTTAAAAAAAATAATAATAATTTTGGTTTAAAGCCTAAAGTATAAGTTCTCAGAAACTTGTTCCTAATCGGAGACGGAAGGGTAAACTGGTTGAGGTTCGGCTTCCCTATAAATTACGATTACCCCTCCATTTCCCACTTTTTATGTATTCTTCAAGCTGATCGCTCTTCTACCTTGCACATCTTACGTGAAGTAGACCGGCGATTTCCAGTTTTAAGGTTAGCAATTTCCCTTCTGTCCTGTGATTTGTACTCTCTGATTGGATCGTGGGATTGAATTTTGTTTTCTTCGTCGATTTCTCTCTTTTTCTGGGTAATTTGGATAGAATCTGTGTAGGGTTTGGTTTTGTTTGCGAACTGTTTCGTGCGATTTTGGTTGCTGAGAAAATCATTGCATGAGGTGTTGGAAAACGTTGCGAATTTGTATTTGAGATCTTCTGCTCCTTTTTTTCCCTGTTGAAGAGGGAAAGTCTTCGTTCGCAAGCATAAAATCTGTTCGTACGATTAGGTTGGCTTAATTTTTCCCCTTCGTGATTCGGACTTTACTTCTCTACCCGTTTGGGCAAGGTTTATTAATTGTCTGAAGGAATATTGGAATTTTATCGCCTGCGGTTTGATGTGTTTGATGCAATTGAGTACTGGGTACTGTCATTTGCATAGATTACGACCTTGCTGCTATGGATAATTAAAGATTTAGTTCTTGGTTCTTCGATTGATCAATCCTGCAAGCAAGTAATTTACGGAGCATTTGCTGCCTTTGTTAGTTTTGGCTCAATTTGTACAGATCGCTAGTATGGAAACTTCCCAAACAATAGGGATTTTCCTAGCTGAACAACCTTTAATATGATCTGGGAATTTAAATAATCACAGAAAGAAAAGTCCCAACAGGCAACAGTGACAGTTAACTGAGCTCAATTACAAATTGAACGGGAATAGAATAACGGGAAGGGTAGCCTCATATCGTGTTTTAATTAGTATTCGTGAATTTTCGCATGTTTCCTTCTTACAGGTCGAGAATGAATTTGAATTAACTATATCCATTTAAAATTTTTGTAGGCTACTGCTGCAGTTTGTGAGTGCTACTGCTTTGATTCTTCTCAGACAACCGTCGGAGATGAGTCAGAAAGGCCTAATATACAGCTTTGTTGCTAAAGGAACTGTTGTTTTAGCAGAACACACATCATTCTCAGGGAATTTTAGTACCATTGCTGTTCAATGCTTACAGAAATTGCCTTCTAATGGCAGCAAATGCACATACTCATGTGATGGATATACATTCAACTTTCTTCTTGACAGTGGATTTGGTATTGTGTTTTCTCAAGTTTGTTTAGATTTCACCAACACTTGTGGCTGAGGGTGTTTGATTGATTTGCAGTCTTTCTCGCTGTTGCGGATGAATCAGTTGGAAGGAATATGCCATTTGTATTTCTGGAGCGTGTGAAAGATGACTTCAAACAGCGTTATGGATCAAGTATCAAGGAGGAGGACCCTCACCCACTTGCAGATGATGAGGACGATGATGATTTATTTCTAGACCGATTCAGTGTTGCATACACTCTTGACAGAGAATTTGGGTATGCCCATCATGAACAGCATACCTATCATCGAACAATGTCTGAGTTATATGTCGTATGTTTTACCTAACAACCTATAATTTTCATGACAGGCCAAGGCTTAAGGAGCACATGCAATATTGCATGAATCATCCAGAAGAAATGAGTAAACTTTCCAAGCTGAAGGCTCAAATAACAGAGGTGAAAGGAGTTATGATGGATAACATTGAAAAGGTTAGACTTCTTGTTTTATGAAATCTTGCAATTTCTGCTCAAGATTTTCTGTTTAGATTTTGAAAGAGTACATATGTTCCTTTTCACTGTTGTGCATAATGTATAAACACAGAGACGTAGATTAAAGCAACATTTTAGAAATTTTACTTTGCTTCCTCTGTTTCTTTCTCCTCTACATTGCGCCTGTTACATGCGGCATCCTGGTAGGTAGATCAGTCATGTAGTATATTAGCCATTGGGCTTCCTATAATTATGTTGTTATGAAATTGATTAAGAAAAGTATATATTACACGCATGTTGCTTGCTTGTTTTAGAAGAATCAGATTTTCAGCTGCACCAGTTGAAGAATAATTGTTTGCAAGGAATTTGGTAGTTGTCAGTTTTGGAAAAAGTGAAATGGAATTGGTCAAATATCACATGCACTTTCTTTTTCCCACTTTTTCTTCCCTTCCTTGCTTCTCAATACAGCCATTGGAAATGATTGTGGTGATTTTGATCTATAAAGTATCACTTTGGCCTTTTGTATTGGACACAATAATGTGTCAATTTGATAGGATTTTACATTATTATTGCTATAGATCTTCTTATTTAGTTTGCATGTTTCTGAATACATGCAAAACATCAACTGTGTGATATCCTATGTACTGTTTAATTTACATGTATGTAATAGAAGCCACAAGGCAAATCTTAACCTTGGCGAGAAATTTGGTGGCATATCCTTGAGCGGGTAATGAAAATTTGTAGGAATGGACTATCTATCCACTTTTTGACAACAAAAGTGATCATTTGATAACTGATATGGGGATTGGCGAAAAAATGCTTGCTTCTCTATACGATGTTCTCTGTGGTATTAAGTTGAAAATCAAAGCTTAGACTTTGTGGTGCTACTTGTACGAAGCTAAGTTATGCTAGACGTTTTTAATATGAGACTCCGTATTTGGATGAGACGGTTGACAATTTAGTATTATTATTATTAATTCTTTACCGAGTTCTCTCGGTCTTTTGATAACAGGTTCTATAACTACCCTCTCACTATGAGATAGGGTTTTCCGAGTCCTTTTAATCTTGGGTTGGGTAGTGCCCCTGTGAGATCCCACGTCTTCTTTATAAGGGTATGGAAACCTCTCCCTAGCATACGTGGTTTAAAAACCTTGAGGGAATGCCTGAAAGGGAAAACTCAAAGAGGACAATATCTGCTAGCGGTGGGTTTGAGTTGTTGCAGGCCCGTCATTCATGGTATACTTCTCCACATTTTAAGTGGTCCGGAATTGGTGAATCAGTACATCGGTCTTTCTGGATAGTATTAAATTTTTTCTTTTATGTGTGATCTTATCTTTTTAGTTTTTACCTCATGAACTAATTAGTGGTTCGTTAGCTAGATTGAGGCCATATTTTTTTGTACACTTTGAGTATGACTACAACATTGTTTCATATTTGTTTCCTATAATAAAAAGGGGATAGAGATGCTTAGAAGTTCCTTTTGCAAAGAAACTGAAAATGAGGAGATTTCTTCTACTCGGCTGCACAGATATGATATCGATTTCCTTTTCCTCGTGCAGGTTTTAGATCGTGGAGAACGGATCGAGCTTCTGGTGGACAAAACAGAAAACCTACAATTCCAGGTACATCATATAACCCAGACTGTCACTTAAGAATCTTGAATGAGAAGTTGAAGATAAAAATAAAAAAATAAAAAAATAAAAAAATAAAACCCGTCCATCTAACTGTTTAAATTTAGGCCGATAACTTTCACCGACAAGGGAGGCAACTTCGGCGAAAAATGTGGCTGCAGAGTTTACAAATGAAGCTGATGGTTGGGGGAGGAATCTTGGTGCTGTTCATCATACTTTGGTTTGTTGTATGTGGTGGTTTCAAATGTTGATTTTGGTAAAGCTAGTAGCATATGAGTGTTTTCTTGAACTTGGCTATGTATGCAAACTGTTACCAAGTCTATGTAATATATGCCTTGCCTCCCCCCCTCTTGTTCTAACTTTTAATTACCATTCTGTCATCTTTTTAATTAGCATCCGAGTGTTCCGTTAGATAGAAACAGATTTGATAAATATTGATAACTCTCGGATAGAGTATTAGAACGGAAAAATCCATTGGATAATGAACTATTTATTGGTTCTAAGCCGTCTCTGGTGATGGATCAACAAAATTCGAAGTGCTTTTCTTGCATATTCTTGATAAACCAGTGCTTATATATACATATAGGAAGATCTGTTTGGATTAGGAAGATCTGTTTGGGAAGTAAGCAGTCTCTTTGACATCTCAGGATCCCAAATGAGTTGGTTTATTTGAAAAAAATCTTGTTCGTTGGAAGATCTATCTTGTATTTGCTACTGCACGGTTCCACTCAACTCCGAAATGATCTGCTTTCCCTAATTGGCTTATTATTTGATTTATTTATTAGTTTATGAAATTGTATTTATTGGTTTAATTTTTTTAAAACTTATTAGCTTCCATTTAAAATAAATAAATTGAATTTATTGTGTTTAATGCATTTCTAAAATTAAAAAAAAAATTAATTTCACTTTTTCAAAATAATGGATATTGATAACACGACAGCTGGCATCTTTTGATTGATGTGTTCACACCAAACCCAATTGCAAATTAAGACATTAACGGCTAGTGCGTGTTTTTTCAAATAAAAAAACAGTAAGAATTATCCAATTGGTTTCATATTGATTTTTCTCGAATTTTGAATCTTTTTAAGCTTATTGCTTCAATATTATCCGACACTCTTTAAATGATTTCGATAAAGACATCAATCATCAATGTTTTAAAATAATATATTTTGATTCAAATGATGTCGGGATTAAATCCCTTTTTATTTCAAAGTTGCACGTTTTATTTGGAGTAATTTTACGTTGGACGACCTTCTAGAAACAATATGACGGGGATAGAAGCAACACGACTGTGTGTGTGGCCATTAGATGCATCATGCATCGACAGACAAAATGGCAACATAGAAATTACGTCCAACCGGCCACGTGAGAGCCAAGACAAGACAAGTGTCATGATGTGACCAAGTAAGACAGAACATCATTCAGCACGCTATGAAAAGTGTGCATTCAAGCCAAATTGAGGCATAAGCAAGACAGAGACGACGTTGACATGAGTGTGAAATACAAACTTAAAGAAGTTAGGGCTCTGGTATGAGTTTGAGCATGCTATTTTGGAGTTTAGTCCGCTAATATGAAATATGATTGCTTACCAAATTTGATATAGATTAGACACCTGACCGACGCTCCACGTGGCTGTATGACCATTCGTCAAAATGATGTCTACTTATGCCATACCAAAAATGTCTTAGAATGTATAGGGAGAAACATCTCTCCACGACCCTAGGCTATCTGATCTTAGTGACCTATATTGTGGCACATACATGTGTCACAGTGCGGGCTAGCGTTATCCTTAACTCGAGATGACATCATCATATGGAGACCATGTGTTTTGAAACAAGATGATGAGACAAGATGCGACGTTGCATATAAGAAATCTTGGCCTAAAGTAGAGGCAAGTTGGCTAGAGTGCAGATGATTGAACATGTACGTACAAGCAGCATGTGTGGCCGAACAAGCTTAGATTCCGCAAGAGTTGTGCTCGCTTAGTGAAGAAACTTTGCCTAAGGTTCGATGAAACCACAAAGCGGGACACAAAATGTGTATGAGGCTTGAGTTTTCTTTAAGGCTTGTTATGAGCGTGTTAAGATCATGATGCTACACGATCGAAAAAATATGTATCCAACAACGAGCACCACACCTGTGTGCAATGTTTCTTGTTTTGTTGGCTATATTTTTCCTTCGAAATATAAATTCCATATTGTTTTTTAATAGATAATTTCATTTAAAAAAAAAAAAAAAATATATATATATAATATTCCACCTAATTTTAAAAAAAATTAAATTTCAATATTATTTTTTAATTAATATTTATTATCCTATTTTATTAACTTGGGACAATAAATAAATATAGTATCTATAATTAAATTATGTTATAATTAAAAAAAAATCGAAATATGAAGATATTAAAATAAATAGAGATCCATAAATGTCGTTATCCACTAATTTTGGAGGAAAAAAAAAGAATAAAAAAAGGAAAGAAAGGAATCAAAGGAATAAAGACAGAGAAGAAAGGAGCGTGGGGCGTCCAGTTCACCAAAGCAATAACCAAGCTTCCTTTATTTTATGAATTCTCTCTTCCATTCTTCCCTCAACCGATTTCCCTTTCGTTTCAAGCAACCTCCGCCGCCGCCATCGCCGCCACTGGGCACCTTTGCAGCCCTGCTCTGCCCCTTCCTCCGGCCACCTGGTTTCTCCTCTACTACTACTACTACTACTACTTCTTCTTCTATTACTTTTTAGCTTCTCATTGTTCCATTGCTTTTCCTTTTGATTTATTCTTCTTGCTGCTTTATATCATAGTTTGATCTACTTTCCTTATTTGCGCGTTGATTTTTCCTCAACCGACGCATTTTCTTTTGTTATTCACCAAACGCCTTTTTGAATCCGCTTTGTTAACCACCGGGAATTGTTCATTCTGCTCTGTTTTGGCCATTTTTCGGAACTAGGATTTGTGACGGTGTTTTGCAATGGGGAATAATTGCCTTGGGAGTAAGACGAAATCGACGGCGGAGATTGTGCCTCAGGAGTTCATTAGAGGCTGTAGCGATTCCACGGCTTCGAATCCGGTCGTACGGCTTTATGGCCCTCCGAATAATGCTCTTACCTGCTACATCCGATTTGCTTTGCTTTACAAGTCTGTGAAACACAGTTTTATACCTTCTGAGACGACGCATTTCGGCTCTGATTCGCCGGCTATCCGGATCGGGACCGAGACCGTTTCCGGTTCACGCGATAGGTTGCTTCGGTACATAGACAATAAGTTTCCTCACCCGCCGCTGGCAATATCGAGCCGCCGCGTCGACGATGACGAAACGACGCAGTTGGTTGCGTTGACTGTGGTGTCGCTGCAGCATAAGAGCGTGTTGTGGCATTTGGAGAGGATGTTGAGATGGGCGAAGGATCTGGCGGCGCGTGGAGGGAGAACGGCCGTTGATCCGACGATGGGAACACCGAGGATGGAGCTAAGGAAATTCGGGAAGAGCTACTCTCAGCTGCTGGAAGTGATGCTGGAGCACGCTCAAATGGAGGAGAGAGTCCTCTTCCCGATCTTGGAAATGGCCGATCGAGGTAAGCCCCATGACTCTTATTCTGCTTTACATTGCATCGATTAGAATTTGAGTTTATGCAATGCAAGCTCTAAAAATTGTTGCATCATGAAAGAAAATCATTGATAATTTGCAACAGAATTAATGTAATTGCAAAAACGTTGTTGATCATAGAAAAGTCTGTTTTAGATTTGTCAAACTGGGCAAGAAATTTGAGATGATCAGTGAGAATTTGGTGATGAACTTCATAACTTTCTTGATTGTTCTCTTATCTTTACAATTTGGGGGAAATAAAGAGGTTGTTTGGCATCTTTTACCTAGTTCTATGGAACTTTTTTTGAAGACTGATCCTATCATCTATGGAATTGTGCAACTGTTCACATGTTTAAAGGAAAAACTGTTTCTGTTATTTAAAAAAAAAAAAACAATCCACATGAGAGGAAACTACTCAACTAGGGAAAGCAACTACAAGACAACCTGTACTCCAAAAAAAAAAAAAAAAACAAAGCTTTTATGGATTTTGGGTATTATAAAGTTTAAACTTTCTTTTATTCCATTAATTTTTACATTTATTTGGTTTTAGCTTTCAACTTTTCAAATGTATATTTTAGTATTGTTTTAGTCCATAAACTATATAGAATTATATATTTGAAAATTTATTGTTAATTTTCTATAATTTAGTTAGCAAGATTTTTTTTTTTTATTTCTTTGTGTTTTTTTTTAATTATGGCAAAGACTAAAATATCTAAATAGAAATTTTAGCAATTAAAATAATATATTTTAAAATTAAAAAAAAATAGAATAGATAAGGAAGATGCTTTAAACGGAATAGTGAGTTTCTTTCAAATAGTCTTTTAGATGGTCTTATTATCTTTCAGAAAAACTTCACCTCATCTTAAAAGAATATATATATATATATATATATATATATATATATATATATATATATAGAGAGAGAGAGAGANATATATATATATATATATATATATATGGAGAGAGAGAGAGATTGAAATTAGGGTGAAGAACACAATTTCAAAATTCAAATCTTTCAAAGATGCCTTAACTAATGAACGAACATATTGACAAATTTGGTCTATTCTAAACAAATATTCTCATAATTTTTTTTTCGGTGGGAATTTGAAATTTATTCAAACAGAGCCCAAATTGATTGAAAGAGTTACATTTTTGTTTTTTCAATGTTACATCTGTGAGTAGAGGAATGAACTTGTTACTGCATCCAATAATGCAGGATTATGCAAAGCTTCAAACGAAGAGCATGCAAGGGATCTACCCATCATGAATGGCATCAAAGAAGACATTAAGTCCACTGTCGTTTTAGACGTGGGAAGTTCAGTTTGTCAAGAAGCGCTTTCCAACCTTTCCAAACGGCTCAAGTTATTGCAGGTAACTCCACTCAAACCTTCTATAATCCTAACCTGTTCATAAGTCCACGGGGATTAAAATTCTGATGCAGATCAGTTTGTAAGACCTCATGCTTAGGATTTAAAGAAAAATATATAGACCATAGAGCAAAATCAGAGGAAAGAAAGATAATGGATTGAGTGATATAGCTAGACATCGGGCGATGTGCCAGCGAGGAAGTTCGGTCCCGAAAGAGGGTGGACACAAGGCGGTGTGCCCACAAGGACTCTGGGCTCCTAAGGGGGTGGACTGTGAGATCTCACATTAATTGGAGAGAGAAATGAGTGTCAGTGAGGATGCTGGGTCCCGAAGATGGGGGATTGTGAGATCCCATATTGATTGAGAAGGAGAACGAAATATTCTTTATAAGGGTGTAGAAACCTTTCTCTAGCACATGCCTTTTAAAAACCTTGAGGGGAGTCCGAAAAGAAAAGCCTAAAGAAGACTGCTAGCGGTGGACTGAAACCGTTATAAATAAATTGTCATCAAAAGTAATTTTTTTTTAGGAGACTAAATGTCTGATCTAACATTTCAAGAGCTAAAAGAAGTATCACTAATTTCAAAGTGATGTGATCAAGCTCTGAACGAACCATTCCAGAAAAAAGGATTGAGTGGTTCCTTCCTGTTTCTATGACTCAACTGACAAATACTAGTCGGGTTAGGGTGGTTGGCTGAGATTCAAATTTCTTCCCTCTATTTATTTCGTTGTCAAAAGCATTTATTTACTCTACTGACATTTGGATCGACCCTACCGAGTTAGGCTGAAACATAGCACCCTCATTACGACTTTATTTCAAGCTGATAGGGTGGCACAGTAGGAAATAAAGATAAGCAACTAAACCATGTGAACTGCAGAGCATTGAGGATAGCTCTGTACCACGTCACCTTGACCACACTATGAGACTAGCTGTTAGCAATACTATAACCCTTTGCTGAAGTTCTTAAATTCAGGATAACTGAGCTACATTACTCTTAACATTGTCGGGAATGTAATAAATTTACCGGCCCATTTGATAATCATCTGATTTTTTTGAAACTATGCTTTGTTTTTTCACCATTTCGATTTTCATCTTTCTTAAGAAAACATGTTTTCTTAGTCAAATTCAAAATATAAGAACTACTTAGACTTTAGATTTGAAAATATTTGTTGAAAATAGATAACAAAACAAAAAACGAAAATCGAAAATGAAATCTTTATGAAATATCCCTAGGCTCTTGAACATAGTGAAGATTTAGTGGACTGCAATAGCCAAGCCACTTCCACTTCATTGATTGATATGTTCAACTACCTTTGTATCTCATCATTACCCAATATTGAATATATGTAGACCTTTAGATCCATTTTGTTAGTCTATAGTAAAATATAACGTGGAATCCACTTTACTTTTAGAATCAAAAATAAAGTGACAAGTTTTTTACGTTCAATAGATCGCTTGACTATGATCATCATCATCATTTATATGTATTTCACACTTCACAGTCATTTTCTTTATTGCACTCTAAGATTGTCTGTTCATCAATGGCAATAATGGGGAAGCTGATTTCTCTTTCCTTACCTTTCTTTTTTCTTTTTGCCCTATCTCTTTACTTTTTTGGGGCAGGAACACTGTAAACATCACTTCATGGAAGAAGAGAAAAATCTGCTGCCTTGGTTTGAGGCCGTAGAGCTGAACAAAGAACAGCAGGACAAAACATTAGAGCAGCTCTTGGATGTGATGAAACAAACACATTCACATTTACTAAATTTCTTTCTTGAAGGTCTTCTCCCTCTGGAAGCTCTGCAGTATTTGGATTTGATTACGAGCAGTAGCGACAAAATCCGAACAAGCTTGGGCACTATGCTCCTGATGAATGTTGAGTAAGATCAAAAATATGTATAGTTTTTTTTTTTTTTTTTTCTCCTAGATTGGATTGGCAACATCCTTTTGTCAACATGTCATAATGGGTGTGTTCTTCGTTTGACATCTTGTTTTAGTTTGTTGGAGATGGAAGTATAGTCATTTATTGCATATTTTTTAGCATAGTGATTGGCCCTCATAGAAGTGTGTGCCACACAAATGAAGAAAGAAAAGAAGATAAGTAATGCTTGTGATTGTAGACCTTGAGACTCATATTTAGACCATTGATGTCTTTTTGTTTACATATTTACTTACTATGTAGATGTTTGACGTCGTTGAACCCGAGGTTAAGTTAGAATTTTAGTGTGGGGATCTTACATCGGTCGGAGAGGGGAACGAAACATTCTTTGTAAGAGTGTGGAAACTTCTCTTTAACCGATACATTTTAAAACATTCTTTGTAGGGAAAGTTCAGAAGGAAAATATCAAAGAAGACAATATCTGCTAGCGGTGGGATTAGACTCTTACATTTAAGAAGTTCGAGTTTGGAGGGAACGTTTAGAAAATCTAGGCCAGTTGAAGTTTGTTCGAGTTTATGAAGACATTGTTCGAAGTTTTTTATGGTATTTAATTTATGGTTAGATTTTAAATGATTTTAAAATTTTCATTGTTGTAATTTTAATATAGTTAAAGTTAAATTACTTTTTTTTAATTGTTCAAATAGAACTAAATTTTAAAGTTAAAATTGTTTATTCTATTTTTGTTATTTTTAAATTGACTATTTTAATTATCTAAAAATTAACTAAATTTGAAACAAAATACATTAGTAGGATTTTTTTTTTTAAATTCTCCAGTAATTTTAGACTTTAATTTTACTAATTTAATAAGTAAATGAACTATCTAATTTGATTCATTTAGAGGTATTGTTTTAATATAAATAAATAATAATAATAATAAAAAAAAGGACCGCTATTCTTGGGCCTTGGGCCAGATCGTAAGCCAATGTCCTGGGCCTTATCAGTCCATTTCCAGGCCCATTAAACATATGGGCCAATTCTATTTGGGCCCAAAATATAAGCCCATACAGCGTATCCAATTACAGAGTCTATTTGAAGCCCTAGAAAATTTCGTTGGTCCTATATAAGCTTTCCTCTCCAGTCAATGTTCTTCTTCCCTCCCGCCGAAACCTCTGTAACTCCTTCGCTGAAAGCCCTAGAAATCAGTTCTCATGGTGAGTCACTATATACTTTTCGGTGCATTCGTCTGTGTTCAAGTCATTCGCTATCATACGTACGACTTTGATTTTGTTTCTTTGAATTCCAATGTACTTCTTCAACTTATTTTGGTGTTTGTTCTTGTTTGAATTGTAGGCGCCTAAGAAGGATAAGGCTCCCCCGCCGTCCTCCAAGCCCGCTAAATCTGGTGGAGGAAAGCAGAAGAAGAAGGTATGCTTCTTAGAGTTAATGCTCTCATTTTCCTAAAAAGAAAAAAACAAATTTAATTAATTTAGTTTGGAATACTGTTCGTCTAGCGGTTTATTGATGAATTTATTTTTTTAGATTTCGGATTATGGCGATGATTGCTTAGTGCTTGTCTCGAAATTACTCAAGAATATCATGAAACGAAACTTATTCCTTTTTTAATTTCCTCTGTCTTACTGCATTGCTTAGATTATTGGATCATTAGAAAATAGCTTGTATATTCGATTATGAAGAAGGATGATATTAGTCATTAAGTAATGTTAAGACTCAATGTCCTAAAAAAGTACAATGAGATGATTTAAAATTGCTGGTGTTCATGCATGAAATGTTTGTCTGGGAACTGTTAATCACTCATCACTTGATTTGCAGAAATGGAGCAAGGGCAAGCAAAAGGAGAAGGTGAACAACATGGTTTTGTTTGATCAGGGAACCTATGATAAGCTTCTTTCTGAAGTTCCCAAGTACAAGCTAATCACTCCTTCAATCCTTTCTGATAGGATGAGGGTACGTCTTTTCTTCATTTCATCCATCCATGGCTATGCACTTATACTTCAATTTGTTTGTTGTTAAACTGCAATATGTCGGTCAACTGATCCTAACCTGTATCAACATAACCGATCAACTCGAGCAACCCAACTCAATTCACGAGGTTTGGTTTGTGCTGATAACCAATTTGAAAACCAATCCATAGATTTTTTTTTTTTTTTACTTGGTCAACTAGAACTGCATTTTTTGCACTGACTTTATGGTTCAAATAATGCTTTATGTCATCTGCCATATTCAGATCAACGGTTCACTTGCCCGAAGAGCAATCAAGGATTTGATGGCTCGAGGTTCCATCAGAATGATCTCGGCTCATTCTAGTCAGGAGATATACACCAGAGCAACCAACACCTAAACATAATTGATCTCACTCGTGCCCGGAAGGGTATATAGATGTGTAGCTGCCTTTGCATTTTTGCAATTCCAAATTTTGTTCAGCGAAGAGATTAGATTTTGGTTTGTTAAAATGGCTAGATGATCTCGAAATGTGACGTTTTAATTCGTTTTAGTGTTATTCTGCCTTTGAATCCAGGATCCTCATTGAGTCACTTGGTTCTTATAATCGTGTTATTAGATCAGTTGTTTTAGCTTATTTCTAATCATAATGGTATTCGAAACAAAAACAAGTATGGGAAGAGAAAAGTGTTTTTGTAGATATGGTCATTTTAATATTTAATTGCATTTGGATTGCTTCAAGTTAGAACAAAACTTGAAATTTTAATTAACACCCTCAAATCTAAACACTAATACTAGTTAGCCTAATTAATGATTCTAAAGTTTGTTTAAAAAAAAATTAAATTTACAAAAATAGAGGTTGATTTCAATATTAATAATCATTTAATATCATAAAATTTTGATCTAATGATATATTCATAAAATATATTACAAATCATAATTTAATTATCTAAAATCACAAATAAAAATGAATTTAATTTATAAAACAGTAAATTTATAGAGAAAAGGTTAGAAAATTTATTTCATTGATAAGCTTTAATCAATTTGGGAGGAAAAATAATAATAATAATAATATTAAAAAAAAAAAAAAAAAAAAAAAAAAAAAAAAAAAAAAAAAAAAANTTCGAAACAAAAACAAGTATGGGAAGAGAAAAGTGTTTTTGTAGATATGGTCATTTTAATATTTAATTGCATTTGGATTGCTTCAAGTTAGAACAAAACTTGAAATTTTAATTAACACCCTCAAATCTAAACACTAATACTAGTTAGCCTAATTAATGATTCTAAAGTTTGTTTAAAAAAAAATTAAATTTACAAAAATAGAGGTTGATTTCAATATTAATAATCATTTAATATCATAAAATTTTGATCTAATGATATATTCATAAAATATATTACAAATCATAATTTAATTATCTAAAATCACAAATAAAAATGAATTTAATTTATAAAACAGTAAATTTATAGAGAAAAGGTTAGAAAATTTATTTCATTGATAAGCTTTAATCAATTTGGGAGGAAAAATAATAATAATAATAATATTAAAAAAAAAAAAAAAGAAAGAAAAGAAAAGTAAATCCTTTCTGAAAAAGAAAACATTCAAGCAACGAATTAAATAAGAGTTTAGGGGCTTAGTTGTCAATGGTCAGAAGAGGGCTGCGCCCATCATTACCCCTCATAATTTCTTGCCAACACTTTCCTTTTACTAAAGGTTAACTTTACCAAAAGAAGAAGTGGATGGCAGAAGAGATTTGGAAACCTACCTGGAAACTCCAAATCCATGGGCAGTGGGTACTCCTCCAAATTTGCACATTCAATTACTTGCTAAAATTTGACACCAATATCTATTATTCATGAATAATGTTCAAAGCTTCACCTTTTTAGCTAAAGCAGCATCTAATTCGCAGTAGAGTGAACACAATTCTAGTGATTGACATATCAACCTCAAAAACTAAGCACAAAAGAGTCTGAGAGTGATTGAAGTTTCAATCAGATTGAACTGATATAATGCATGCAAACAAAGAAATCAGAACAAATCACCTTCCTTGTGTGTGTGAATGACACAGTCGGATTGTGGATATGCCACGCAGGTTAGGACATACCCCTTCTCCATCTGCTGGTCGTCCAAGAACGATCCGTCCGTCTGGTCAACTGTCCCGGAAACTACTTGACCTGCACAAGTAGAGCAAGCCCCAGCCCTGCAAGAGTAGGGTAGATCCAATCCAGCACTCTCAGCCGAGTCGAGAATGTAAGTGTCATCAGGGGCCTCGAATTCATTCTCTTCACCATTTGGTCCAATTAACTTCACTTTGTAAGAAGCCATTGCTGACACTTTGAATGAGGAAGACTTCAATCCAAATGCCCGGGATACACTCCTAAAGGAACTCAAGGAAGATGGCCTCTGAACTAGGGCACAGGATTTCCTTGGTGTAGCATTTCTGATCAAGCAGGATGTTGGGAGTCTGACTGTCGACATGATCGGAGTCGAGTAGTGAAAGCTGAAGCCATGAAAATAAAATAAGGGAATTTAAACAGGAGGAAAGAAAAACCTCGATCATCGATCAGACACAATAGAAGATTAGAGATAATTAAGTACACAGCAACTTAGCTACTTCTACCCTTGAAATCATACACTTTATTATTAGAAAATGAAGATGAAAAGATAAACCAGCAAAATGAAACATACAAGATCTTGACTACAAAACAACTTCATAATATTTCACATAATAGCGTCAAAATGCTGGAGATTCCATCAACTACGCTCATTCCACACAAGCTCCAGCAATTTAAAAATTGAGTGGTAGTTTTAAAAAAAAAAAAAAATCAATCGAGGATGTGAGATAGTTCCAGATGACTAACTGGACATGGAAAGTTTCAATAACATTTCATAGTTCCAGATGACTAACTGGACATGGAAAGTCTTAATGACATTTCATTCTTGAACGAAAATCAAATTTTAAACCGATCAACAAGTAAAGCCAAATACAATTGTGGTTAAAATACCTTATAACAACGCGATACTAAAATATTGGGAAAAAAAAAAAAAAAAAGACAAGATGAAACACAAGCATCAAAGAATTTAAAACATTGACCAAAGACTGAATTACGACAACAAAAAGAATACATCCATAACAGGCTCAAGTTCCTAGCACAATAAGGACTAATAGAAAAGTTCCTTTGGTGCATGATTGGAGACTAAGAAAGCAAAAAAAGGGGTCCAGATCCTAAAATTTTTCGGCACCGTACCACATAGCAAACAGAACTTCTTTTACAAAATCGTTAACAGCTCTTCACTTGGAATCGAAAGAACTACACATATTATCGAGCAAACGCAACGATATAAAGTGACATCAGAGAGATCAAGTTCCAGAAAAAAAAGAGAGCAAAGCCTCTTGAATCTCGTAGCAACAACAAAAAGCCTGAACTATTCGAAAACGAAAAAATAAAAAATAAAAAAGAACAGAAACAAAACTCAAGCGTTTCTCGGTGGACTTCTAACACTCTATAATGCAAAAACAGAATAAAATAAAATCAAAGATTAAGAATCATCAGAAATCAAGCGTCTATAATACCAAAAAGTTGATCATCCACACTTCGACCGACACAAACACATCACAAATCCGCAAAAAGCATCCACCGGTGACCAAAATAAGCAGCGAGTAACAAGAAAGGCGAAAAAAACGAACTTACAGAATCTTAGGTCGCAAACAAAACAGTGAAAAGGACAGATAAAAGCACGAACAGGAGAAGATAATTATGAAAACGGAATATAAGCAAAACAACGATGAGAATGATAAGAACAAAGAAAGAAAGAAAGAGAGAGATCTTACAGCGAAGTGTGGAAATGGAGGTGTCGGTGAAGAGAAATGGAAAGTGAGCCCTAACACCGCTGGTAGATGCAGAGCACCGGTGTGTTAGTCGTCGTCTTTCCTTTCTTAAGAGCAAACTCCCAATAAGGACCCTCGAGTTGGTAAGTGAGGCCTTGATTCTCTACGCCGGTTCTATTTTAACGTTATTATGATTTTCTTTTTAATAATATATTAATTATAAATAAAAGTTTTTAAAATTATATTCGGAAAAAATGAGAGAGTCCATTAGAAGAAGTTGGATCCAGAAATAGGGTTCATAACCTAACTCAACTTTCTATTTTTGGTGGGATTGAGTTGAATCACGTTATTCAATTCTTTTCTTAATTATTTTTTTTAATATAGGACATACGGAAGGAAAAGGCCAACCTTTCAATGACTTTTGTTGTCATATCAATCACGTTACAAACTCTATCCATAGCTATGTAAGACACATTTGGAAGATCGGGCAAGCTTGCTTCACCTATATATAAGATAATCGGTAGGTTGCCCCTTCCATATTTTGCACCCTTCACAATGAGCTACTCCCTCGAAAGTGAATGGATAGGTGGAACATAAGAGGGATTCCTTAAAACCTGAGCAAGAACCGTCAATGCAAGCATCTATCTAATTCTATTTCTATTCCTCCGAGTTGAAGCTAGCAACATGTCAATCACGCATCGAAGGGAAGCATCGTATGAGAACAATGTCAGAGACAGGGGCCTTTAGTGCCCGAGGATAGAAGTGGGAGACAACCCTATTCAAGCTGGGAAGGATGGAAAACTCACATCATCCTCTATAACTAGAAAGAATTCAGTTTATAACGATTTGAGCACGGAAAGAAGCTCGATGAAATAAACAGGTCTTTGAAGATGCAAGCTTTTGTTCTCGGTCAGAATCTCATTTCGTGAACCGCCCATGGAGTATGCCCTGCTCTTCAATGTTGAACTAACAACTTGCTGGCAAAAATTGAAGGACTAAGCCAAAATAGAAAGATGAGAAGTTCTTGCAACAAAGTTTGTTTGTTTACCTATTAATATTAGCAGTACTTAAAACTTCATCCATTACATCAAATGGTCATCCAAGCAATAAGTAAGATGCACAAGGTTACAAAGGGAGGTTCATCTTTTTGCTCCTCAGCTACCAGAAACAAGCATAGAACTCACATCAATATCTTTCTTCTTCTTCGGAGCGGATAACCGATGTTTCGACCATTCTTCCAAGGCTTTACGATGAGAAGGATTCATCCGAATGCAAGATCGTTTCTCTTTTATTATCTTCTCTGCATTTTTCCAATCTTCTGCCACTCCTAGAGCCACTAACACTGCACATGTAACAGCAACACTTCTTCCATGGCCTGGAAAAAACGAAGAACGACGTCGACTTCGTTACCTACTTCGGTCTATTTGGTCACTAGAAAAATGTAATATATGGGATCCTTGTTCCACAGACAATGATATCAAATATTCACTAGCAGTGCAAACATATCAGGAACGCATCTCCAATGGCTAATGAGATTGCAAAGAGGCATTCTACAATATTTGCCAGTTTGAGTTCAAAGGCTATAAAGACTGTGGAAACTTGCAAAGAGGACATAGCAAACATGACAGGTAAAAACGTCATAGTATTACAACCTAGCCCATGAACCAAGCACCTAGTAGTGTGCAAATCCCAGAAAAAATGTGAGAAATCCAAGATTGTAGGAGGTGTTGATATGAACCCGAGTGATGTTTGATCATACATAAGGTTCTATGTTTGTCTTCGGATTTCAGCGATGGCGTTTTCTAGGATTATCGTTTAGATCTTATTTTACTTGATTGGAGTCTATTTCTTTAGTTTGGTTCCCAAATTTGTGTGTTTTAGTTCTTTTTTATGCCAAGTCTTTTATGGGTTCTCATTGAAAAGATTGTAGGACATTAAATAGACAACGTAGGCACTATCATTCAAGCACTTGGAATCAAGTGAGTAGTAATCCATGGAATAAGTTCTTCCATTCCTATTCCTCCGAGTTGAAGCTCGTACTGAAGGGAGCATCGTTTAAGAACAATGTCAGAGACAAGGCCCCTTAGTGCCCGAGGATGGGAGACAACCTTATTCAAGCGGGAAATGGTGGTACAACTCCCCTCATCCTCTACAACTAGAAAGAATTCTAGTGCCCGAGGATGGGAGACAACCTTATTCAAGCGGGAAATGGTGGTACAACTCCCCTCATCCTCTACTACTAGAAAGAATTCAGTTCGTAACGATTTGGGCACTGAAAGAGGGTCAATGGAGTATACACGTCTATGAACCAGTTCTTCTAAAAACAAGCATCAAACAATAACACCAAACAAAAATCATCATAGAAGCATAATCATCCATACAGATCCAGGGAAAACTTCTAACTCTTAAACTAAACTTATATAAACAACAGACGTCAATTAATCCACTTCAATGCACTAGAAAATCATAATGCCTCATCAAATCATTAGGGCTAGTGAACTTACCATAAGCACAATGAATAAACACCGGCTTCTTCAGCTCTCTCTTCTTACAAATCCACCGAACAGCCCTTTCAATTTCTTCAGGCTGAGGAGACCGCGTATCCCAAGTTGGAACACACAAGTAACCAGTCCCAGAGACTTCCAAACACCTCGGCAGTTCACAAGTACAATCAACAACGGCAGGGTTACAAGGAGGCAATCGATCAGGTGAATAAGGCCACCCCCCAACATAAACACCCTCACAAATTTCAGAGTAAGGATCATCCCTAAGGTACAATCCACGCAACGAAGGAAGAAATCGAACGAAAAACAAAAACGGACCAAAAATCACGATCGACCAAACAGGAAAAGTCCCATCCGATTTCTTCCCCAACAGCAGGGGAAGATTGATAGAAGGAAGAGAAGCGATTGAAACCAAGAGAGAAACTAAAGAAGCGTACAAGAAAGGAATCGATAACAATCTGAAGCCATAGAATCTAAGGAACAGGAATTGAGAGAACAGAGCTGCTGCCTTCAACCCTATCAATAATGATAATCCCGGTTTCATCATCTCGGAGGCTTAAAATTCTGGAAAATTCAAACTCAGATGAAGATCAGAACGGGAAATCAAAAGGATTCTTACAGCTTGGAAGTGTGTAGTGCGATTTCATAAGAATCTTGGAGACCGAGGAGGACTGGATGAAGCTTCAGCGAGAATTGTCCTCCAATCCTCGCTGACCAGAAAGCTAATTGGAGAAAAAGAACAGTTTTTTTCTTGATTTCTTGTAAATTTCAAGACATTTATAAAGGGGGGAAATTTCAGCCGTAACGAACTAAATGAGCCAATGAATTTCGTTGTAACCTATTTTTATTTACATTTAATATTTTATTTAAACTTTCAAATTTAAATATAAATTCTTCAAATTTGATAAATCAATTAATTTTTTAAAAATTTAAATTTATTGAAGATTTATTAAATAAAAAATTGAAAATATAAAAGAGGACACTTCAAAATTTTTAAAACTGTAATTTTCTAAAATATATTAATGCTCATTTTAATAATTGTAATAGCTAAATTATTTATTTTTTTTTAAAAAAAAAGAACCCCCGATAGAATTTGTTTTGTTTCATAAAAAATTATATTTTAGAAATAATTTAATCCTTTATAAAGTTAAAATAATAATAATCAAACAATAATATTTCAACTTGAATATTTATATCAGCTTTTTAATGTGAATTACTTCTAAAATAGTCCGACAATCTTTTAACTAAAAAAAGTAACCTTAAATCGTGACAATTAAATATTAATGCTCACTTTAATAATTACATTACTTTGTACTTTACCTGCTGACCTCCGACAAAAAAATATTAAGGCCCACTTTAATAATTACTTCACGGGTTGAACTCAAAAAATTAATTTTAAATTAATTCGTTACGAGGATGTGAAAACTTCTTTTTAGTGGTCGCGTAAAACCTTAAGAGAAGTTCATAAGGAAAAGCCCAAGACAATATCTGCTAGTAGTGAATTTGGATTGTTACACCTTCGCTTTAGAATTCTAACAAATATTTGAATTGTCATGCTATAGGAAATTCCATAAGCTAAAATATCATCGTTCTAAACATAGCTTAGCTTAATGATAGCTATTACAATTTTTTGAGGTTAGAAGTTCGACTCTTAACCATTAACGTAGTGAAATAAAACCAAACCATTATAGGAAGGCATCTCTCACCAATAACAAATATTTCCTGCTGCAGCTGCTTCTGTTGTTTTTACAAGTCAATTTCAACCCTATTCATAGCATCATAAAGCTTATAGTTTTCTGAAGCTTCATTGTTTCTTTGTTCGGCCATTTGCGTATCAGCAAGTGTTTCTCCCACGATAGCCGCGGAGAGGAATGCCATCAACTAGGGCGCTATTGGCCACGGACCACTCGCTTGCCAAATGCTCTGGCAACGATTTCTGGGATCTGAATCTCCGTCTTGCTGGACCTTGACTTTGTAAAGCTTTGACCACTCCGTCCCTGTGAGGCTTTGTCCTTCAAAGAACAAAATGTAACAGCTCAAACTCACCGCTAGCAGATATTGTCCTCTTTGGGCTTTCCCTTTCAAACTTCCCCTCAAGGTTTTTAAAACGCATTTGCTAGGGAGAGGTTTCCACACCCTTATAAAGAATGCTTCGTTCTCATCCCCAACCGACGTGGGATCAAATTGAGATAATGAATGCCTGTATAGCTAGTAGCACAGATACGGCAGGTTAGAAATGCAGCAAACAGCAAGAATATGATTTGTTCGACACATGCCTCATTTCGAATCGAATATCGCAAATTAAATTATTGATCAGAAGTTAAATGAACCTATTATAAATAAAAGTTCATACTGAATCTAAGCAATACGTAACCGAAAGTCGTCGGGAAAATTTAAAAATCGTGAAACTGTAACAAAGAATTATAAGGCTAAATGATAATTGAAATAAGGTTGTTCTGTTCACCATAAAATTTACCAGATAGGAAAGAAAGCAGAAAATGAAATATAAACAAAGTCACCTAAACTAGAGAACAGATGAACAAAACAAGGCAATAAAGGAAAACAACAAATAGGGTGCACCAGTCCAAATGTAACCCCATGTTTCCAAATTATTCAACAATCTATACATATCAGTTAACGAAATGGATCTAGCCAAAGAAACGACCCATCAACAAGAACTATACCCTCCACAATTTGGGCACTAAAAAAGGCTCGATGAAATAGACATGTCTATGAACCAGTTCTTCCAAAAACAAGCATCAGACTAACACCAAACAAAAATCATTATGAGAGAACAAAATGGATCTAGCAGCACCACAAAATTTGAAGGCACATCATGAACTTAGAAGAACGGAAGAGAAAGACAAAATCATGCAAAAGACTATTATGTTCATCTTTTCATTCAGAATGTAGTTGTTATTAAGAATGGCTTGCATGCCCTAGCCGTAATGCACCAAAGAAAGAAGAAACCCCTATATCTTAACCTTAAAAGTCAATCAAGGATGAAGAAATCAGAACGTTGAGAAACTACTCACCAGGGATCATACTTCTCGAGTCTCATGTACTCCACAAGACAACTAAAAACTGGATCTTTAAAAGAAAAAAGACTTTACAATGAAGCTAAGACAGATGCAACCAACAAACGATTTAATCGTCGACCTAGGGGTGAAGCATTTTTATGAGAAAATGAAGAAATGAAATGAAGCCATACGAACAACGGAACCAGGATAGAAAATCATTACAGTGAGTAGGACCACATGATCTTGAACATTTGTCCTTCCAGCTATGACTGAGATGATGTTTTGAGCTTTTTCCATCAATCCATGCAAGAGAGAATGCTTGCCTCAGAAACAATAAGGATATTAACAGAAAATCAGGACTCGGTATAAAGGAAAATGCAGACAAAAGTAATTAATGATATGAATCAAGTGTTAAAAGAACCATATCGTACATCTACTTCTACACAATGCATTGCAACAACAAAACAATTCACATCTTACCACAAGTATGAAGAGACTTTGCACTATGACAAGCAGTTGAGCAAAACGCCAAGCATCTTCTCCTATAAACTGGCAATCAAAATAGCCGACATCCTGAAGTTCCTTCAATTTAACTCAAATATCAAAAGAAAATCAACATTAGGACAGTAATGCAGTAGTCATCATTTTTCTGACTACCAAGAGCTCCCTGAATTCAATGGCAACATAACATAGCTAGACTGAAACCCACTATTGTAGCAATGGAAATTATATTTAGAGTGAGGATGTAAGAATCACACGTGATGCAGAGCTAACAATCCAACGAAGTTAGAGCAATCACTAGCTAATATATAATAAGTAACAGGGTAAGTGCTGAAACGCCATCGCTGACCTCATTCTGTATAGACATGCCACAGGAGACCAAAGATTAGTTTCTGAGAACAATAAATGATAATGAGATGTAAAAGAAATGAGCAGAAAAGAACATCATAGACAAGAGTCCTCCGAGAAAATTGTTTTGATTGCATATGAAATAAGTTATCTGGTTACATCAACAATTATGACCTCCTCCACCCTCCACCCCCCACTCCCTCCCTCCCTCTAGAAGTGAAAGAATTGGATGACAATGAAACCAAGAGCCAATCTGTCAGAGGCTTAACTTATACATGGAACTTCCCCCCCGACTAAAGTATAGAATTCTAAAACCCCAGTAAATGGGGGAAAAAAGGTACACTATACAAGCACTATAAAAGCATATTCAAGTCAGCGAGGTCGTCCATGGGTATTTCAAGGCCCACTGCATCATGATCTTGTAATCCATCCTCGTCAATGTTCAACCAAGAATCGAGATCCTGAGGCCCACCAAGTTCATTGGCCACACCTAATTCTATTGAATCTAAATCATGTAGCTGAAGATTTGTGAAATCTGTACATTCACTAATTTCCTTTGATGAATCCTGAGTAGCATTATTAAGGGGCAATACCACAGTAAATTCCTTCTTTGTGCTATCATTTGCAACTTCATTGGAAATCCTAGTTGCAGGGTTGTCAGAGTAGGTTCCGTCCGTCAACTTGCCTACAAATCTATTTCCAGCAGGAGATAGCTGAGCCGCCTTCGGCTTCGGCTTTGTTTTTGTTTTACGCTCAGTCCTAAAATCCCCAGCAGATGAACGCCCAGCTTTGTTAACACATAATCTAGCTGACATATCTTTGTCCCTTTCTCTCTCGCTTCTCTTCCCCTTAGCTCCAGCTAATGAATTGTTACCCACGGTTGATAAAACCCTCATGCAAGCACTTCCTACATCATCAAGTAGCACTTCTTTCTTTTTCCCTCTATTCACTATAGGCCCAGTTCGGGTGAAATCCTGGTCGGAAGAATGAAGTAATCCCCTTCCACTTTTATGATTCTGCAGACCACTGTGATAAGCTTCACCAGGGAAGGAACCTGCAATGGTAAGATAATATCTTAAAAACCAAGGATACAAGATGAAAAGATTAACTTTTTTGACATTACAGCAGAGGTCTGCATGAAGCAACGAAAAATCATTAAATGGCTCCCGAACAAATTCATGAATCCTACTTGTAGCTCAAGCACCTTAATATAACCATTCGGTTTGTCTCTTCTGTTTTTTTTTTTTTTTAAGGAAAAGTATAGTATATCTAAGTTCAAGAATACATCAAACAAAATAGCAAACATGACATATTACGCTTTTGTTTTATGAATCAACTAACTGGAAACAATTGAATCATTACCATTCATAACATCTGCATCAATTCGGTTAGAAGGTCGAGTTAAAATGTCTCGAAGTGCAGGCTCACTGAAGCAACTCTTTTGTGTATCTTCAAATCTTCTACACCTAGCAAGAGTTCTTTTCATGAAAGCTGAAGCAACTTGTTTTGATACCTTGGAGATTCCCAACTTTGCAGCACTACTGCCTCGAGTGGCCTATCATATCAATCATATGGTAAAATAGTGAGATAATAAGTGAATGTGAGCTATTTAAAATTTACAATAAACTGCCACATGAGTTTAATACTTCCAAGAGAGTACTCAATCAGATAAAAATAAAATAAAATAAATTATTTATGTATTTATTTTTTTAAAATCTTCTGTTTTGATTCAAAGTATCACATTCCATAATTCATTTTCAAGGCAAATTAATTTGCAGAAGTAAATCCGTGCCAAGTATACAAGATGATGAACTAAGTTTTAGTAACTGGAAATCTTAGGAAAGGATTGGTGATCCTCTCGTTAAGCAAAGATTAAGGGGAACAGCTTGCACATCTTTCCTAATAGTGATTAGAGAAAACGGGCAGTAACAATGAAGTATAATTTCCCTGTAAGATGCAAAATTGCTGTCAGCCAACAGTCAGGAACATTGTTGCATTACCCCACTATGAAAGTGGTCTTTCTAAATATGACAAACTCAAAAAGAATTTTTTTTAACAACCAGCCAGTATATAAGTTAGAGTTTACTTCAGCTCCGAAAGCCCAACACCCAGACTAACAGAAAGAAAGAGAGCGCTGATGAGCACTATACTTTGTAGTACGTGGAGAGTCTTCCTAGCCATATCTTGAATCTTCATTTAGGTAGACCTCTTAAAGTATCAGAAGACAAGGCTTGATATATTGCACTCTGTTAATTTAAAAGTGGGTGCCATTCGTTGGTCTAAAATCCAATTTTCCCTTGATTGGGAGGTCAAAGAATTAGCAATCTCAAGCAAAGAATCTCTGCCTCCTAGATAGATGTCCCTAAAGATTTCATGCAGAAAAGGATGGTCTTTGCAGGAAGGATATTGTTGCTAAAATTTCTTAACACTCATTTGGCTGGAAACTGTTCTCTTCCCTCATATAAAGGACTCATTCTGCCATTTACAAGCTTAAAAGAGGTTAGAGGTCTTCTCAAAGAGAGCAAAATTTTCTGGTTGATTGCCACTCATCCTCCAGCTTCTGAATCATCTTTGCTTAGGTGAGGCTCACCTTTTTGTTCTTTCCAATGATTCAGATAAATGTAAATCTCTCGCCATTGTAAGATCATTAAGTTTTTATTCCCTTCCACATGACATGGGCCTTCTAAGGAATTAGCTGAACGATGAACAAGAATGGATAATCTCAACTCTTTTCTGTTCTCATTTTCTTTCAACATCTCTCTAGACAAATGGGCTTTGGACGGTGGATAGTTTGGGCATCTTGACTTACAGCTACTTTGTGAATTGATTCAGCAAACAATACATTGATACATAAAAAAAAGTCTTATAATACTAGAGAGACGATTTTATATCTAACTTTGACCCAGATGAAAAAACTGGAAAAGGACCGGGGTAAAATCTTGAATGAATATAAGCCAATGGAAGAGATAATAAAAGAAACTAAGCATAAATATTTTATATTTTCACATACCAACTGCTTTAGACAAGCCAACTGAACAAGCCGATCCATTGCAAACTGTTCACGAGACCTACAAGGTGATTTAAAAAAAAAACATCCCACAGTAAATAATCATGTTGCTATGATGTATGGGTCAAAGATTGAAGGCAAGTTAAAGATTGAGGCAAGGGTCTAAGTAACTGAAAACCCACCGTTCTTCTGTCTTCCTGCCCTCTTCAATTGCTTTGATTATTTTGTTTCCATGAACTTTTGTCTTAACAACCTATGCAGCATAAGTTCAAACATTAGCAACAAATATAAAGCTTAGAAATGTCAAAGGAGATTGCACAGCCAAATCTTACGAAAACCTAAATTGAAAACCATAAAAGAGTATGCAGAGAGCGTTGCAACCTGTTGGTTAAGTTTCTTCTCTAATTCAAGAATTTCTTGATTCATAGCATCCTCTTCCCCATCTGCTAGGTCAGGCTAAGAAAGATACCATTGAAGAGTAGAAGAAATAAGGCAACTACAAAGAAAAGTATATATAGAATGTACAAACTAAATCCTGAAATATATACCACTGTCTCTGGGAATAGTCCAATACTCTGGAGCTCCAGCATGAGTTTATCCTCCACAGACATCTGCCCATACGGGCAATTGAAGACAGAAACATTAGGCTCTTTCAAACGCATGCCTGGTGATCCATCAAGACCATTTTCATGAAGCTCAGGGAAGTATCCGTTGTTTAATGGTTGATATGCATGATCAGCATGATGCATGTCATCATTGAAGGACTGGCTGTCACGCCTTGTGAAGGTAGTGCCCCCATTGCAAGTAAATCTACGACCAGCAATTTGCTGAGTTTTAGGATCCGACTCAGATTCAAATGCAATTCCAATGGAGTTCCCAGTCTCAACATTGACGGAAGGATGCATAACCCCAGGAAAGCCATCTTCCCCGTAATGTGAAAACATATTTGTCCCTCTACTTTCTTGGTACTCCTCCGTTTCATCTTCAACTATTAAAGCTGATAACACTCTTTGGTACAGTGGAGTAACGATTTTCCTCTTTTCTGATTCTAATTTTCCACTTAAAGTAACGAAGTCCTCAGCTTCATCAACCTGATCAACATTTTTAAGCATATTTTGTGATTCATGTGAAAACTGGCTTTTTCGTCCAGAATCAAATGCTTGAGGTGATGAATCCTCCTCTGCCACAAAAGTACCCTGAGAAAATACCCCTTCATCATTATTACGTGTGAAGAAAAGAAAACAATTATATAGATGGATTCTTTTTTTCATTCCTATTTCACTTCACATTTAGAATATTTTCCCCAAAAAGTACTGAAATATACACAATAATTGTAGAAAAGAACTACTTTGATAGGCTAGGTTTGCTTAATTACAAGCACCTGCGCCTCGGAGAGTTTGAAGACTCAATACATCTATCTATAAAACGCTGCAATTTAATATCCATGATTTTTTTCCTTTCAAGGAAGAGAAAGAAAGAAAGAACGAATACAGGAGGGCCAAACAGGGCACATAAACTCAGGCCAACAATAAAAGAAAAACCTACAAAAGACACCCTAAAAGGAACCCAGACGAAGCTAACTTAACAAGAAAGAAGTTTTTTCTCTGAAGCTGCCAAGAGCTAACTTACAGGCCCTAAGCAGATACCATCCAGTCATAATAGGCAATCCTTCAGAAATTCGTGGATGCACAGACTCCTTTTGTGCAGCCTGTTTTTTTTCTTTGTATGCCCTTAATTATTCTTTCATATTTCCCAATGAAAGTTCGGTTTCTTATTATTTTAAAAAAAATTGTGAATGCATCAAAGAACTAAAGTTATTTGCATGTCCTACAATATTTCCCAAAGTTCAAATTTCTCAATTTTCTTTATAAACCCTATATCTTCATCTAAATTTTCTGACAATTTGAAAAAACCTTCAGTGTTGAATCATATATATACATATATATATATATATATATATGCTGCTAGAAAAATAAAAATCCAGACACATACCGGAATAGTGTTCTCATGGTCCAATATTTCAGAAAAACTCTCATCATTCTTGTCTAGAGATATCTGCAGATCAAGATAAATGATAATTTAAGAATATCTTTTAGAGCCACTGAGAACTATTGATGTCTAGAAATATCTTTTAGCAGTACAATAGAATATTATAGTTCTTACCTGCTGCTTCAAAAAGGATTCATCCTCTTGGCTGACGGGAGCAAATAAAAATTCCATTTTCCACCAGAATGAACTAGAACAGCAAACATCTGTGATAGCGAAAATATATAGGAATAATATGACCATGATTCAGGTTTAAGAAGTAAGCAACTGTAAATGCATACATGCATACACACACACACTAAACATTCTTTCCAAGAAATTCAAAATTTGAAGAGGGACACGTACAGCTCGGATTACAAGCATAATTTGCAGCTTCTAAGAGTTCTTCACGGTCATCGTCTGATTCACCTATAAACCAAGCATAAGAATACTAATGCACAAGTAACATTTAGAAAGTGTACAAATTCAGATATACATCCATTTTTCATCCCAACGGAGCCCAGAAACTCAACAAGAAATAATTTCCTTTCAAGAATTTTCAATTCTCACTTCTAAAGCACATCATGTTCTACATCGTCATACCACACATGGGCTAATCTATATCTTCCCTTTAATAAAAGAGGAGTATAATGATATCATTATAAAAGCATACATGTAAACCTCAAACAAAAACATATTGTAGCAATAGCATTCAACAAATGATGCACTGGAAGAAAGTTCTTATATAGGCTCATGCTCCCCATCGTCACATTGCACAAGTAGGTTAAACTAAAATTGTACTTTCAAGAAAGATTAGTAGAATGATATCGTTATAGTAATTATTATTTCAACTCAACACATTCTTTTCAAAGGGAAACAAAAGTCCACTCCATACTTTAGCATACATCCAAACCTAAACAAAAACTATTTTGTAGAAGTAACTAAATTGTTACTCCGGAAGAATGCTTTCATACAGCTATTATTTAGAACTTCTTGTCCTACGACCACCATTATGCTTTCTCCCTGCTCAAAAATATGTTTCTTTTTTCTTGCAAAAAGAATGTTGTGTCATGTAAAAAGTTTTTACTATTAATATGATAGCTGAAAACAGGTGAATTGGAGTATGACATGACACATTAAACACTAAAAGTCGAAACTTCAATCACTCACTGGCTTTAAAGTTGTAATGGTAAGAACTTTATTGTAAGAACTATTACTAAACATAGCGAGTATCATGTTTCTATGAGAAACGCCTCATTAAACGCCATATGAATCGAAAATAACATACCTGTACAATCAGGGGAACCACCAGCTGATGTTTGTGAAACTCGAGTGAAGGCCTTACGATCAGACAACTTTTTAAGTGGGGGACGCCCTGACTTGCTGAATGTATTATATATCAATAAGATAAAGATTATCGACAAAAAATAATGGAAGTGAGAAAATAAATGTTGACAGATCTATCACCTTCCGTTTTTCTCAGAACCAAGCCTTGCACCTTTAAGTGGCTTAGTCAAAGTTGGAGTCTCCAGTTTCTCCCTCGACGGTGAAACTGAAACCCTTGAAAATGATGAACCTCTACCACTTCTTCCTTGTCTTCTAGCACTGTCCCGAATTTCTTCTTTGCCATGTACCTTGTTCTTCATTGAATGAAATATGTTAGGAGCATTATTCTGAGCAGCAGAAACCAACATTCTTTCATCTAGTTCCCCACTCACTGATCCTTTCTCTTTCAACTGACCGTCATGATTTTCACCAGCACCAGATTCTTCACTCTCAGATAACCTGGCAGGAGAAGACACAACTTCCTGTTTCACTCTGACCTGTTGACTACCAATAGACAAGTTCCTTGCAAGAAATGAGCCACTTGTCACAGGTGAAGCCATTCTACCACCAAAATCTGAAGGAGAACCTTCAGACCCCTGCACATCATCATGATTTGAAACAGGTGATAATAGATTAGATCTTCTAGTACGGGACATTTTCTGTGGCCTTTGGACAACCCATTGAGCCATGGGAGGAGAAGATGATCCACTGGGCATGGGACGCTTGCGATTATTGGCCCCATTTACTGATTGAAATTTATTTGTGATTGGAGGTTGTTCCCAGCCATCAAGTGCTCCAGACATGCGCGAAATATTAGGAGACGAACTTCCAGCTGTAGTAGAGCCAGACCGGGGTGCCCTTGAACCCTTTCCTTTTGCCAGCAAATAAGGGCCAGCTACATGATTATCTTCACGAACATTTAATCTGGTGATAATTTCACATTAATTCAAAATATCGTCTAAAACCTTACTAACTATATGTGCTAGTAAACATAAACTACTCAAAATATGGCAGTAGATCAAAAGTCCAAAGTTCAATTGCAGCAAACCACAAATACTTGATACAAACCAGTACATCTACATCATCCCACGAAATGGTTGAATACATTAATTTCGCTGGGGAATCGTGTGTGGAGAAACAAGAGCATATCATTTGAGAGATTATGTTCAGAAACAGAACCTTTCTAATAGTTGTGAAAGTTGCGGAGAGAGCACCAAAAGGAAATACTGTAGTAAGCAGTCACCCACACCTCATAAACCTCACTCGCTAAAAAAATTGTATGAAATTTTGTCCTTTCTATCCAGGTCAAACTTCCCAAAGAAGGCTTTTAATACCCTATGTCCATAACACCATCCCTTTTTGTTTGAAATTGTCGACAAGCAATAAAGTGAAGAGTTGGTCATGAGATTAACTTGTGTGTGTTTTTTTATATAATACTGCTTCTAATCATAAAATGAAAGTAGCAGACATACTAGTGTAGTAGATTAAAAGGAATGACATACTTATTATTTCCTTTAACTTGTAATCGGTCCTTTGCTTGTCCACCAGTTGGATCCCTATAAAGAGTAGGCTTTTTTTCAGGCTCGGCCTTGGGAATAATACGCACACTTGAACCAGTAGGCAAAGAACTTCCATCGCCCTTGCTCATGCCACTTATACCACTAGAAGAACCTGATCTGCAATGAACATCATATTTCAACGTTCATTCATCTTATAGCATTCATAAACAGCTAATGACACATGAAATAACTCATCTCCAATAAGTATCCTCTCCAGTTTCCCGTAAATTGAATATGTCAGTTAAAGAAAAGGAAAAAAAAATGCAATAAATAGAATATCCACGAAATTAGAAATATGTTACGCTTTTATAGACATGAAAACAGAATTTAAAATATACGGATTACATAAACAAATGTGTGTATGTTACGTGAATATGACTGCACAGTAAAACAAAATTAAAATTCTTCAAACCTACTTCAACAATTTCATAGTGCATGCCACATAATTAACTACTCTAGATCAAAAAAATAAAATCTGGTGAAGGAAGGGGTGTTAGAGCAATTTCATTAATATCAAACACGACAAAAAGGGGATGGACGATAAGCTATCCACTCAAATCTGCTCAAGAATTTTAGCAAAGGCTGAGAATATATGCTTATCATGGTACATGGTTCTAAAAAACAAATCACTAAAGCATGAGTGACCCAAATTCAGATTGAAAAAGAATTTTTATGACAATAATTGAGAACCAACTAAAGACTACGTGAGGCCAATGGATTGAACAAAAAAAATCAGCAATATAACAAGTTAGGATTCAGCCACATACCAACATCTTTTTAATGGAGTTTTTATTGGGAGGTTCACAAAAGGCTGAGACTTATTTTTTAAAAATTCAATTTTAGACTCATCTCCCAAACAATCTCAAAAGGACAACTCCACTGGTAAATATTTATTATGGGAAACAATGCACATCATATATTCGACAAAAAAAGGGACACAGCCTGGCCTCACGGATGATGGGTCCTAAGCATAATTTGAAGGATAATAAAGAAAGGGTATCCAATCCAAATTAATAAGAAAAGAAAGTGTTGTGTATTACAAAAATAATATGTAAAGAACTCCAAGTAGAGACTGAAAATTGTACATTTTCACAACCCAGAAATATTTTTTGAGGAAAACTAATCTGAGAACAAAATAATAAAGCAATTGCCTTTGGAAATAAAGATAACAACAAAAAAAAAAAAGTCAAGATTAGCATACAACCATGTCAGTTATAGAACATTCCTAACAATATGTTGCTGTGTGGGGAGGTTCATGCAAGGTATTTAAAACAAGTCACCTTTTAGATTCATCTCCCTAACAATCTTAAAAGGCCAATTCCAGCGATAAAGCAATTGGTGTTTGAAAAAAGGTATAAAGGTCAAGATTGGCATACAACCTTGCTAGTTATAGAGCATCACTAACAATATACTAGCTAGATTTCTCATGCACAAGATTCATCGATATAACAAAAAAGTAGAGTAAAGAAATGCATAATAATGATGAAATAAATCACCTGACACTCTGGGACTCGGATGATTGCCCTCCTGGCTCATTATTAAGCTTATGAAGCATGACACGTTTTAGCTCTCCTTCACCATCCAACGGTCTGTTTAACACAGGACCCACGGAGCGCTTCCTTTTCATTCTTCTATCCCATGATTCACCAGTTGGAAGTTTGCGAATTTTTTCTTCAACTAGATCAGAAACTTCACCACCATCCCTAAGCAAATCTCTATCTCTCCCCAAGGGTGGAGGCTGCCTCATAACATTGTTAGTCCGGCCTTCAGCCTATTAAAAAGTTAAACAAATATAAAATTACTCGAGCAGTTTAAGTCTAAGAAATATCTAACTTTCATGCAGTGAAAGAAAAATAGGTATGAAGTGTGTAGAAATTGAAGATGGTGCTCAAGAAAATTCTGGACAGCAGTAAGAAATCTCAATAGATAGTAAAAGGACCTTCTGAAAACCTTAAGAATGCAGTTAACAAAGATCTATCATTAGATTACCACTCATGAAGATGAATCGCTGGCTGAAAGGTCTCCTTCAGAACTTTGCAGCATGGACGTTATATCTAATTAATCATCAAATTTTCCAACTTCTCAGAATTGCTACTGTTTCCTGTTTCCAACACTACATTTTCAACCTTTCACTTCCTTGTCCCTTTCTGATTAGAAAAAAAAAACTTTACTTTTCACTTATAAGTTATATCAAGTGATCCTTAAATTGGTGGATAAATCTACGTGCTTATTTCTACCAAAAAGTAACTATACACATCAGGTGACTAGATGTCCAACCCTACCAGAAAGCGTATAAAAGAAATTTAGAGATCCATCAAATAATTAACTTCAATTTGCAAAGATAAAGAAAAATGGGAAAGTTGTAGGAGTTCGTACTTTTCTTTACATTTGTGAGTATCTAGGCTGGCTTGTACCTGTCTCAACTTTTCTCATAAAACAATTGTTTAATCCTATTACATTTGGTTGCCAAGGAAACTAGTAGGATGTTAAAGCTTAGGTGGGTGGCAACTGGCAATCACGGCTTAAACTCATCCCCTCTAAGCCCAACCCTTTGTTATTTAAATTGACAATTAAGGATTCTTTCATGCTTCATGGTTGAAGGTCATGGTCATAAAAGAAGTCTAATAACATGTTATACTCCAAACAAGCTCCAAAGTTGCACAAAAAAATGTCTTCACGTGCGCTCATTTCCAAATTACAAAAAGACCCTTTATGATAGAAAACCTCAAGGAAGTCACAATCCATATGGTTTCGAAGACTCCAAATCAGATGGCTTAGCTTCAAGTACCACTCTTTTCAAATAAAAAATGACCTTCATATCTAGAGACCATAAAAGGGCACCACAGAGAATTCTACTCCATTAGCACCTGAAATTACAACAACTCTCTTAAAAAAACCTATTGCTTCACTCTTTCTCACAATTACCAAAAATCAGCAATCAAAGCATAATTCATTTAATCTTTGCTCTTCTCCACTAAATTACTACTTTGATCACTAGCAATGCAATATAGCTAACCTCTTCTCAAACAGAAATAACAAATGAATTTAAACTATGCAGCAAACTTCCATAGGAAAACAAAATAAGTTGAATTAATCAAATAAGTGAAGACTAAATAAACAGTACTTTCTTCCTAAAAGATATGTGCCCAAAAAGAACAGCCCAAACAAATATATATAATTAAAATTCAAAAAAAAAAATTCGAAAAGAAACCAAATTTAGATATGTACTTCAATAACTTTCATTCTATGAAAGGATAACAGTATAAACGAAGGGACGTAAATATTCAAAACTACAATAAGAGTAAATGATTGATAAAATTTAAACAGACCCTTAATTCAGCAACTGAAGTCCGAACACGCTTGCTAAGAACATTGTTTTTTGCCCTGTCTTCAAGTCTCTGATTCGCAACATCTGGAGAATTTCGGTGAACCTGACTTCCCTTCTTCAACAGGCTAGGCCCAGCAGGCCTTTCATTAGTTAAGATCTCATTCCGAATTTGCTTCTTCTGAACCTGGGACTCACAATACTTGTTCAATTTGTGCAAAGATTCATCCATCCTTCTTGCTCTACCCCTGAAAAATATACGATCATCTGAATTAGTATTCCGATGAAAACTTTTAGGAGGAAGAGGAAGTAGAGTTTGTGAATCTATTGGGGACAATAAATGGCTTCTTACTCTCCTCTCTTTCTAGTCTTTTTTGCACTTACAATCTCGTGCTCATGCAAATTGCCACCAATTGGGCCTCTATATCTTGTAACCACTTGGTTGTGTGGGTATATACCTCATTTCCTCTTTTGAACGGGTTTCTTCTTCAATAAAAGATAAAGTTTCCCATAAAAAGTTCATGTCCCTAAGTTTGCTGATTATAGAATCAGGATTCTTAAGAACTTGGGAGAAATGTATAGTAAATCTCTCTCTCAACAGTTCTCAATTCTTGTATTTATCCTTAACAAGGATTTGACTAAAGGCATTTAGAAGAACAAAATCTAGTTAATATCCCATGAATCTTTTTTTAGAAGATTGAATACTAATGACAAAGTTCAATGGAAGTTTTCTACAATTAACTTATTCCTAGAGCAGTGTTATATGTATTATTTGAGATCCATTTGATGAAACCCAAAGCCTGTGTTTCACTCATCGAGTTTATGCCAGTTTATGCTACTAAGCCACAACATTTATAGATTATTCCTTCTTTGGAGCCAGCCATCTACCATCTATAAGAGGATTCTTGGAATATACTTTTTGCACACCAGATTAAAAGAAATGGAAGATCCTGTGGGAAAATGGTCTCACGGTTGGAGTTGAGAGTTGAGGAAGGATAAAACTAGAAGTATACTTATTTTTAATAAAACAATTATGATACTTGTAAAGTTTGAATCATTTTTTAGTTAGCAAGTTTTGTAACAACTCTTAGTCATTGGGTTGCCTCTCCAAAAAAGTGATTTAATTATTGCTCTTTTATCATTTATATCACTCAAATTTCTTATCATAAACTCCCCCATTGTTTGAAAGACCTTTCCCATTTTTCCTGCAATTATTTACCTCCTATTAACATAAAGTTCACTATTTCTATTCAAGAAAATAAGCAACAATCTAACCAAGAAAAGGGATAAATATTTATGTAATCAAACAGTTTGTTGTGAGCCAACTTGCCTAATAGTTACTTCGGTGACCACCCTAATTTAAGTACGAAAAATGCACTAATAGAATTTGTAACTATCAGGATATGACTGTTTCAAACACAAGGATTGCAGCATTGCAAAGTCACATAAAAGGAGAGGGAAAACACATACGCATGTCTTGTGAATGCAAAAATTCAAACCAATTAAAAAAAAAAATTAAGTACCTGGCTTTATTAGTTGCTTCCAGGACACAAGCTCTGAACCGCTTTAGCTCCTCCACAGCCAGAGGAAGCTTCAAACGACCAGGTCCAAATGAACTGTCTTCTACGTTCGTCCCAAATGACATCTCAAAAACCTTTTTCAACTCTTCTGGACGAGGATACTTGTGCTCTCCCAATTTTATAGGATCCAACAATAAAAACTGAGATAATGTAGGCAGATCCCCGGTGGAGGAAGCAATGCCTCGAGATGAACTAGAACCCAGACCAAACATCCGGCTCTCTCCACCATCACGATAGTTTCCAGACCTATCTAAACTGCTACTTGTCTGGCTCATCCTCTGTCCACTGCCATAACTCCCCCCAAATCCTAACTCATCTTGAATAGCTGAATTGGAAGACTCAAACCTCACATTTCCTGCCATCACTTTAAGCTAGTTGAGCAAATCCCCAAAGAAAACGGCTTCCCTACAATATGCAGGACTCCAGAACCCAGCTCTGGAGCAGCAAACTGCTAGAATTATCTGCAGTAACCATCACATCAAATCAGTTCCAACCCCTGACTATCAAATAACAACCTCTTTGAAGTGCTAAAAGGTAAACGGGATGATGTTCCATTCACAATCAAAGCGGGGAGCAAACGAAATTCAACTTTTGAAGAACCAGAATTTTCATATAGCTAAAATATCAGAATAAATAAACGAAACACATATTTCCAGTACCTTTATACTACCCCCTCGATAACGATCAAAGTTTCCCAACCAAATATTCAAACAAAAACTCAATTTCAGCAAAATCGCAAGTCTTGAACGAGTCAGATTAGAAACCTTCACAAAACCAAAACTAAAGAACCAAGCAAACTCTAAACCCTAGTTCAAGCAAAACCTCTAGGGTTTGGTCGCGAATTACCCCAAATCGAACTCCTAATCCCCCAGAAAAACTCGAATTATTCCAAAACACAGAACTCCAGATGACAAACATTTACCTGCATTGACCGATCAAACCCACATCGAACTGTAACAATGATAATTCGCGATGGCAAATAGCACCGTTCAAACACCTTAAAGAATAAAACAAAATAAGAGAGAGAGAGAGAGAGAGAGAGAGAGAGAGAGAGAGAGAGAGAGAGGGTTACGATGAGGGAGAAAGCAGCCACCGTAGAGATACCGATTGAGGGAAAAGGAGAGAGAAAATTAAAAAAGAAACATAAAGATTAGGAAGGTCCCGCTGAAATTTACTCGGACAAGGCAGTAATCGGCATAGTACACCGCCGCTACAATCAGGGCCCTTAATCAGGCTTCGGTCTTTCGTGGGTCCCTTCAATTTAGCGCCAAGCTTTTGACAGATACATACTTTTTTCCTTTAAAACATCAAAAAGAAACAAACGCTCTCACCTTAGACCATAAACTCCGAGAAATCTCCTCTTCCTCCTCAAATCTCTCTCTCGTTCCACTTCGCCGCCACTGTTTCTCCCGTCGCCGTCCTCCGTCCACCGCTCGCCAATCGATCAATGGACGGAATACTAATTCGATGACCAGAAGAAAACGCTCTGTCTTCCTACCGGAAAGCTAACCGGCCGGAGGATCTTGAGAGTACAGTGATGTGGAAAATCATTATCGGAAACGATCCGCAATCAGCAAGATGATCGGCGTGTGGATCGGAGAATGGCGGCAAGAGAATGGTGTATATATCCACTTTCCCGTTGATGTGTTTTGTTTTTCTTAGACTTAGTCAAAACTTTTATTTTGACTGTATGACGACTAAGTCATCGCTCTTATGACAGTTTTTCCTTTAATTAATTTTGGTTTAATTTTGTAATATTTATTAGAATAATCCATTTTTATTTAACTTTTAACATTAATTAAGTGTTTTAATTTACAAAATAGTTTAACTTTTGCCCTTTATTTAATTTTTACTAATTTCATTTCAACAAAAATAAATAAAATTATTATTTAATTTTCAAACTACGCCGAATTAATTGCATCTAAAATATAAAAAAAAAAAAACTCATAAAATCGAATTACACTTACCAAAATAAAAATTGCAGCCATTTATTCTTTATATATTTTTAAATAATTATATTATATTTTAATAACAATGGAATTGGACTGTAATTGTGATGTCACATATGGGTTGGGAAGAAAACAAAACATTTTTTATAAGAGTATGGAAACATTCCCCTGGTAGACGGTTTTTAAAACATTGAGGGGAAGCTTGAAAATAAAAGCCCAAAGAGGACAATATCTGCTGGTGGTGGATCTTGGGGCGTTACAAATGGTATCAGAGCCAGACACTAGATTATGTGCCAGCGAGGAGGCTGTTCCCCAAATGGAGTAGATGGATCTTGGGGTGTTACAAATGGTATCATAGTCAGACACTGGACCACGTACCAGCGAGGAGGCTGTTCTCCAAATGGAGTAGATGGATCTTGGGGTGTTACAAATGGTATCAGAGCCAGACACTGGACTACGTGCCAGCGAGGAGGCTTTTCCCCAAATGGAGTAGATGGATCTTGGGGTGTTACAAATGGTATCAAAGCCAGACACTGGACTACGTGCCAGCGAGGAGGCTATTCTCCAAATGGAGTAAACACGAGACGGTGTGCTAGTAAGGATGCTGGGCCCCAAAGTGGGTGGATTTGGCGGGGGTCCCACGTCGATTGGAGAAAGGAAAGAGTACCCAGCGAGGATACTGGGTCCCGAGAGGGGGTGAATTGTGATGTCTCATGTTGGTTGGGGAGAAGAACAAAACGCCAAAAAATGACAATATCTGCTAATGGTGGATATGGGTTCAAATTCAGTCTCGTGTATTGTAATATGTTCTTATTGTTACTGTATTAAGTGACAATCACACCATCAAAATTTGATTTTTATAAAAATTAACTTAATATATTACCGAGTGAATTGCCACATGTCATGGTCGTACATTTTCAACCGTACAACATCGTGATTTTGGTACGCTTACGATAAGCTTACGTACGACCATGACACCACTCACACCCATGTCACGAGAAGATCCATGTAAAACCCATATAACCCTTTTTCGATCTAATCACGACGACAAAGTGGAAACAAGCCTAAGGTAAAACCTGCTCGAGCCTAATCTGTCCATAGACGATCTACCTATTCCAATCAAATTGCACCGGGTTTCATATATGCCCTAGAAAAAAGGAAATTTGGGTCAAAAGCTCGAGTCGATAAAGTAATTTGAGCCCGATTCAACACTCTTCCAACCCAATTTATAGTATCGTCAAAGCACGTATAAGTCATAAATTAACAAATCCACCACACTAACCATGGTTAGTTTACCTGACAAAACTAACCTATGGTTTAGTTTTGTATTCTCAAAATACAAAAAAGGCAACCACTCCCAATTTTTTATATTAAGCCTAGAGATTATTTAGAGGAGGATAAGATAAGCACCGTACAACAACAATATTTTGTTTTTTCAAACCCACATGCCACGTAAGCGAGACGATGACGTTGAACCAATCACATTCAAGTGGGTCCTACATGCTGACGCAGCATAAATCCAACAACTCTTACTAATAATTGCTTCCCTTTATATATAAATATGATCATAACCCCCGGTTTCGCTTCCTGTATTGGCAATACCACAAACGAACAAAGTTGCTGATTGGGGTACCCACCGATTCCGATCCATTTTCCTCCATGGCTATGGCGACCTCCAGCTTCACTTTCATCGCTTCTTCGTACTCTTCTCAGTCTCCATTTATCTGCCGGTCTAGGTTCTCGGAGTCGGAGTTCGTTGGTCATGTCTCTCACCGTGGCTCTGGAGCTGATAGGCTGACTTTTTTGAGGAAATGGTAAGGTTTGAATACTGTGGAGTTTTGTTTTGTTTTGTCTTGTTCTGAAATTTTGTGTTCGAGGTGAGTTGAAATGGAAACTCGTTGAATCTAATAATCTCGAACGAACATCAAGAACTGGTTAATTGTCTGTTGGCATTGATTGCTTGTTATAGGAGTTTCTTAAACTGTCGATAGCTGGATTTGCGTTCTTCTGGTGGTCTGTTTTCTGGATAATGTGAAAAATAGAAATGTCGGCTATTCAGTTGACTGTCGGGGACGAACAGAGCACGGTTTTGAACTTTTGAGTTTGGCATAGAAATTATTAGGCTTGTTAGAGATTGAATATATGACTTTTGTGAAGCAATGGATTTAATTTAGTTTATACTAGCTTCTTTGTTCGCTTCAGGACTTGTAAAGAAGTTGTGTCGCATACTGCTATTACTTGTATTTCTACGCATAGGAAGTGCTTGGTATTGATTCGCATCAGAGCCCTGGGCTGAGTTTTTCTTATACTCCTCGCAATATGAATTATCTTCGATACTTAATTATTAGAAGTTGACCGTTAGTTGCGTGAAGGAAGGCTGCTGATTGTCTGGGATGTTTTTTCTTCTTCAAAATACAATCTAGGCTTGCTCCATTTGTATATTTTACGAGCTGTTTTGGATAGACGAGCATTAGGAAATGGGCGAATCTATAATTCTAATTGCTCTGCGATTTGCAAGTAATGTTGCTGTCATTGATATTTGCACCACGAGTTTATCAAATCAAGAGTGAACTCATTTATGAAGTAATATCAATTAATTTGGTTGTTTAGTGTTTGGCTATTTTTAATTATCGATAATTATTAAGTCGCCAATTTAGACACCTTTTGATCTTCATTCTTGTTCACTGAAACATGCAACTCATGTATATCATGGCCTTCTCTTGATTTATACAACTCAACCGAATGCTTATGTCCTATTTGTTATATTGATCGAAACTTATCCAGGAATATCCTGAGTGCATCAACCAATCGTTTGAATGCTGTCAGTCCAACATCATTGGTCAGTGACATGCTTCTTAAATCTGCTATTGAAATAATATTTCTCGTGATATCCTCAATGCTGGACTGCTTACTATTTCTGCATGATAATGCAAACACGTTAAAGTTTTCTTACATTTTTTTCATCCTATAAACCCATCCAAGTTTTGATTTATAGTCAAATACTTCTCACCTTTTAGCTCTCTCCTCTCTTTAAATAAAAACTTTTGACGAGAAATATCTTTCATTGATAAAAAGGGTGTATGGGGGGGGGGGGGGGGGGGG
>NW_019268518.1:5042447-5045374 GCF_002738365.1 Cucurbita moschata
GGGGGGGGGGGGGGGGGGGGGGGGGGGTAATGAAAAAATATATATAGAATACTAATTAATTTCATCCTTAATTGATTTCCAGAACATTTGAAAAGCATCTTTATTATTAAAAGAGTGACCAAAGAGTTATGTATTTATCATTCTTTCTTATTCTTTACAGTTGGAGCCAGAACTTTTAGTTTTGTTTTTCCATTCCTGTTGTTTCACTTTGCCTTTGTTTGGTTTGGTCTAGTTTTTGTACAGTCCATTGTATGTCCTTTCATTTAAAAAAAGCTTAGGCATCCTTTTTTACTTTTTATCCTGCCATTGATGCCCTTTTCTTTTGCCGAGTGCGTGTATGTGTGTTGTGTTCAGCTGCTATATGTTTTTTCAGCTGTCAAAATATTGGACTCCAAAATCCTTTTTGGTCAGCCATTCAACAAAATCATTTTTATTTCAAGAATTTATGCATTTATTTTGCTGCAATATACTTATAATCATGGACTGTTTGGATAATTTGATTTTATTGTACGAAAATTTCCGTTTGTTAATCTTTATCAGTAATTTTAAATCTGGATAACTTAAAACTGTGCAATTGATGATTGAATTTTTATTTCAGCTCTTTGATCAAGAAAATGTGCCAATGCCTATAGTTCACATAGACCAGGATTCAGACCCCAGTGCAACAATTGTGGAAGTCAGTTTTGGCGATCGCCTTGGAGCTCTTATTGATACGGTGACTTTTGCAGTTCCCTTATCTTATGCTTTCTGAAAGTTGTTTTACAAGATTTCATATATTTTATTCTCCTCATGCATTATATGAAGTCATTTTGAGGCTGTATGGTACAATGTAAATGCTAAACAATTTTCATATTAGATGTTGGTTTCTGGGTTATAATTGAATTTATTCATTAGTAGGAATCCTTTTTCTATTTCAATGTTCTGGTCAGAGCCTATGAATGCAGGAGCAATAGATGATCACAGAAACAAAAAATTGGCCTATAGGAATCTTATGTGTAAATTTATTTCTACTATCCTCACTTTGTGTAATACAAATTCACATTTTTTAAAAGAATGCTTTGGTCTGAATTTAGAGCCAAGTACTGAATCGTACTTCATCTGGTATGGTACTGAATCGTATTTCATCATCTTCTCTTGGATTTCTTGCATGTAGATGAGAGCATTAAAAGATTTGGGTTTGGATGTGGCAAAGGGAACTGTTAACACAGAGGGATCAGTAAAGCAAACGAAGTTTTATCTGACAAGACTGTGAGTTGTTTTCATTCTTAATTTTTCTTTCATGTAAGCTACTGTCTGATGTGGTTGCTACAGCTCCCTTGCTTATCTTATTCCAAATTTGTCACTTCACATGCTGGCTGTCCGCATACCACTTTTTTCTCCATTTATATTTTGTGTTCACTATCTCTTTTCCTTATTTTGGGGAATACCACAAGTTGTATGGGTGGGCTCAATTTTGTCTCCTTTTCTATTTTTTGGTTCCTGAATTCAAAGAGGAAGGAAATTGTGATCCCATGAACTATTTTGAACAGAATCTACGAAACTGGTATGTTAAGAAAGAATTGGTGGCCTAAGAACAAGCATGAATACAAACTAGATCGTGCACCTCCTCTTTTTCCCTGCCACAGTAAAATTCCATCATATCTTTTAAATTTAACAAAAATTAGACTAAGGAAAGTTAGTAGTCAAAAGAATTTGGGCCTTCTGAATGAAGGGATGTTCATAAGCCAGCAGCAGGAGAAGTCCCAGTCTTTAGTTAAAATTTCAAGTAGAGAAACTTATGTTTAATGAAGCAGACAGCAGAGGCATAAAGTAGATAATAAGAAGATGCTGGATCTTTTTGGAAAGTTCAGCTAATATCCCAACTGGTCTACACCCAAAACTCGCCCAACTCCTGGACTATGTTGCCATGACGTAGGCATAGCTTCTGCCCACTTCTGATATGGCAGTGAGAGCATGACCCCCTATTCAGATTCTTAGTTCTGACGCATGTCAGCATTCTGTTATGTTACCTTCTGTTATTTGAGGATTTACTATATGATCTTAATTTCAGATCACGTATTTAACTGCGCTATTTTGCAGGGATATCCTACCTGTGCTCTTATATAACTCACAAACCTTTTAACACGTGTTCTTATGTTCGTCATTGTAGAGACTCAGGCCGTAAAGTAGAAGATCCTGATTTGTTGGAGAGCATTCGCTTAACCATCATCAACAATCTTTTGAAGTATCACCCAGTATGTATACTGAATAACTCAACATGCTAATGACTATCTTTATGTTTTGGGTCTGAAGTAGATCTCTCACTTAACTTTCTGAATAGTTCCTCTAATTTTCTTTATCTTAGCTTTCTAGTTTCTTGGTAGGAATCTAGTCAAAAGCTTGCAATGGGTGAGGCTTTTGGAATTCAACCTCCAGAGAAGAAGGTATAACTCCCTTGATGCGCATACTATCTTTTATGGATAAATAGTTGCATTTAGAGAAAATATAACCATTCATCCAATTCAAGGAGTCGTTTGTAACTTCCTTTAGATGTGGTTTTCTCTTCTCTTCTTTTTGTAATTTCATGCTATCAATTTAATTTTTTATTATTAAAAAAATAAAAAAAGATAAAAACAAACAAAGAGGCAAGGGACCTTGCCTCAACTGAAGGCTAGAGGATTACAAAAGATTTTCCAACTAAACCGTATAAAAAAAGGATAATTACAGAGGGGTTTTGATGTAAGTGCTAGAGCCCGAGAAAAAGAATAACTTCAGCAACATCCCAAATTTCATTCTTATCTCCCTTAATTTCATTCCAAACTATCCACAAGGCCAGTTACTGTATTCCGTCAGATAACCAAGAACTTGTTACCGTTCCTTCAAATTTTTATTAATCTTCGAATTTGTTTTTTTTTTTTTTTTTTTTTTTTTTTTTTTTTTTTTTTTTT
>NW_019268518.1:5045889-5059229 GCF_002738365.1 Cucurbita moschata
TTTTTTTTTTTTTTTTTTTTTTTTTTTTTTTTTTTTTTTTTTTGTGAACATGGAACCTAGATCGGCTTGAGTTGCTTGAATGTTCGATTTTTCTCCTTTTCTTTTTCTTTATGCTCTTAAGCTTTCATAGTGATGACATCCATTGAATATACGCACTCTTTTTTCTGACTGACAATTTCTGAGAAGAAAGAAAAATTACTAGATTTTCTGAAAGTTCTCAAAGCGAAAATAGTAATTTCTAATTGCATTGATGTTCAGTGGAGGTTTGTGGATAATTATCCATTACTTATGTTATTAAATAAATTGATATTGCATAACTATGAGTATCTGTTATAGATTTTGCAGGAAAATATTGTCCTCTGTTCTTTTTTTTCGTTTGTTTATAAATCTACAATGTATTTCGAGGATTTGTTTTTGTTTACACGAAACGTGGCTTTAATTTTTGTTTTAATGTAAAATAGTTACTGGAAAATGAAAATTCTGTTTACTTGTGGTCGCTGATTGAGCACAGGTTTTTGTATTGATTTACTGAGTAGCTATCGCCATTCAAGAGACCTGGTACCTTCCCCCTGACTAAAACCTCCCGTAGCTTCCACGACTCTGTTTTGTACTTCCCTCCCCTTAAAATATATAACTTGTTTTTACCAGAAAATGACCTATTTGTTTTCATCTCTCCCATATGTACACAAGTAACCCTACTTTGCTGATTCCATTGCAATTTTGTCTGTGGATGAAATGAAATGAACTGAAGGCTTGGCATTGTTCCTATAATTCCTCTAGAGCTAAATAGGCCATCATTGTCTTGGAGTGAAATTCACTTCACTTCAAATTAAGGTCCTCTTTTTATGTGACTGGGTCATAATTGTTTTCAGTAATCTCATTCAATAGTCATGCATGAAGTTGCAAGTTGTTCAGGATCTTGAAATCATTTTTTGGTCATCAAATTGAAGCACACTTATATTGTCAATTCGAGGGATCCAAATAAAGCTTTTGATGGTATTGAGGTCCGTGCTTATGAGACTAATTGAGATTTCTAATTTGCTTTATGCAGCTTGATATTGATATTGCAACTCATGTTCACGTGAAAGCTGATGGACCTAAAAGAAGGTTTTTTCTACTTGATTTAAAATAAGCTTCTGAAATTTTTTTTGCTTCCCATCTAATAACTGTTGTACATGCCAAATTCTACAATATAATTAAACAAAATTGCGGAGTCAATTGTTCAATATCAACTAACTTTTTTCATTTTCAATTTATATAGCCTACTATGTTTGGAGACAGCAGACCGACCTGGATTGCTGCTTGAAGTTATAAAAATTCTTGCTGATATCAACGTTGAGGTCGAATCGGCAGAGATAGATACCGAAGTATAGCCTTCCTTCCCATCGTCTTTTTCTCTCTTCTTTGACTTAGCATAACAATATTTCAACTTTGATCTCTAGGGATTGGTTGCCAAGGACAAGTTTCATGTCAGTTACGGGGGAGCTGCGCTCAATAGTTCCTTGTCTCAGGTACATACATAGTTCATTAAATTTAGTGCGTGTTTGGGCATATTCTGGGAGTAGTGTTTTTAAAGGTAACATAGCATTTTATTTTTAGGACATTTGGAAAAGAAATTAAGTGTTGGTACTATTTTAATTCACCATAAAATATTATAATTTCGATTTGTTTTTTTCTTTTGAGGCAAATTCTTATTTGTTCATCAACCGCCCATTTGTTTAGGCATTATGAAATTTCTACCACACTCTTCCTTCAAATCTATGAGGCTGAATGTAACAGCCCAAGTCCACTACCAGTAGATATTATCCTCTTTGGGCTTTCCCTTCTAGGCTTCCCCTCAAGGTTTTAAAACTTGTCTTCTAGGGAGAAGTTTCTACTCCCTCATAAGGAATGCTTTGTTCCCCCTCTCCAAGCGATGTAGGATCTCAAAATCCACCCCGCTTGAGGGCCCAACGTCCTCGCTGGCACACCGTCCAGTGTCTGGCTATGATACCATTTGTAATGGCCTAAGCCTATGGCTAGCAGATATTGTCCTCTTTGAGTTTTCCTTTCAGAGCTTCCCCTCAAGGTTTTAAAACACGTCTGCTAGAGAGAGGTTTCCACACCCTTATAAGGAATGCTTCGTTCCCCTCTCCAACTGATGTGGGATCTCACACACCCCAACCACCGATCACTGATTTAACCATTGGTCTTCCTGCCTACTATTTTTGGACTTAAATGCTACCTTAAGTTTAGTTTAGGAGCTGAAATACATAAATTTGAAAAGTTCAGAACCAAAATGAAACAAACCTACAGGATCATCGACTAAATTGCAATTTTAGAAACTAGAATAAAAAATATTAAGACTTTAACTTTAGTGGGCCATAAACAAGAATGTGGAGGGGTGAAGTGATATATAAATCTTGAGGCTTTAGGGACTTATGATCTGTAAGGCTGTTTAGGTTGTTCTCCTTTTTTGTTATTTATTTCATTATTTTCATTTTGAGTTCATTGTTTCTCTTTAATTAGGGGAAAGACTTCTGGTTCTAACGCATTTCACCATGTGTTTAATGTGTAGGTAGTGGTAAATTGTCTTCGTTACTACCTGCGAAGGCCCGAGACAGACATAGATAGTTACTAAGATCTCGAGGAACCATCATCACAATGTAAGCTTTGAAACTGTCATTGGATCCTTTGTTTGTGAGCTCTCTCATCATTTCTAAAATTTTCTATTTCGAAATTTCGAACTCTCAGATGCATTCTGGGATATGCCTTTGGTGAGAATAATGCCTAATTAACTCAAACCTTGTTCACGCTCAGACCATAAATTTACTTGTATAGAGTTGAAGAATCAGATGTTGTCTCACAACAATGCAAATCTTCCATGTCTGTTGTATCTGTTGAAAACCGAGCTTCGAGGTAACAAATCTCTTCGGGTTTAAATATGTTTTATTTTATGTTTTGAGTATAGTAATAACTTGCAGAGATTTTGCTTATATGTTTCTAACATTTATAAAAGGGACGTTAATAAAAACTGATTGGAGATTAATCTTAAGATTTTTTTTTTTTTTTTTTGAATTTACGAAGACTAAAACAAGAGTAAAGAGACTAAAATGGAATCAAAGACTTATAATTATTTTATTAGAGCCAGATTTCAATCTTAGGACCTATCAGTTATGGACCCACTAAGTTTCTGCTATCCATGATGTTGTTCTTAAATTAATGTTGATTAGATCTACATGACAGGGAAATGAAGGAAGAAAAACACTTGTTTGTAACTTTTGACCAATTCAATTTTGACAATGACTATACCGCTCGTTCTTGTTCGATCATGTTTAGACCAATCAATTTTCTTACGAAATCACGAGTTGATTTGATTGAGCTCGGTTCGTTTTATTGGTCTCCAACTTTTCTTTATCAGGAAGGTTCTCTAGATTCTTCATGTCACTGTAACTCTGCTCCTATGTTGGCTTTTCTGCCGCCCTATCCTTAAGCTCATATCTCTTCTGATTGATAAGGTCTCGCAAATCCGAGCCCAGGTTGGCTGCATTGGGCTTGCCGACATTTATGGTTGCAGGAAACTGCTGCACATGTGTTTACTTCAAGATACATTTAGGACTTCCTTATGTTGCACAATCCTTGTGCAAGTCAGACAACAGTTGCCATGGGATAATCGTCATCTCTAAGTTTAGAACAAACCGATCTCCTTTCCTTATGATCTCATCTCCTAAGTGCAACTTCTCGATTGGGGTTAGTTGAGGATCCTTAGATAGTACATCGACAACTGAGTCAGGGTTAGATTAGTTGAAGATCTTTAGATAACATCTCGACAACTGTGTTAGGTTAGTTGATGATCCTTAGATAGTATCTCGACAACTGGGTTAGGGTTAGATTAGCTGAGGATCTTTAGATAATATCTCGACAACTGTGTTAGATTAGTCGAGGATCCTTAAATAGTACCTCGACAACTGGGTTAGATTAGCTGAAGATCCTTAGATAGTATCTTGAAAACTGGGTTAGATTAGTTGAAGATCCTTAGATAGTACCTCGACAACTGGGTTTAAAGTAGGATTTCGAGGATTTGAGCTATATACTTAAATGCATCTTGTAGACCTCCTCTTCAAATGTTGCATACTTTGTCCTTCGGCTTCGTCTTTTTTTGCTACAAGTCGAGGAGGCTTTTCCCCCAAGATACTACATGCTACAAACTCGTCTCTTTTACCATCGAGTTATTTTTCCTCACTTCGTTACTCCAGATTCTTGATTTATAATTCTCAGTAGAGCACAATATTGATCTCCATAGACAACTTAACATCAAATTAGTTAAAACAAACTTTGGTGCTAAGTCCACCTACCCTCATATGCACAAGTGAATAATCGAGTTTTTTTATAATTGCATAACGTTGTTTGAGAATTCCTACTTTCTTTGAGAACTTTGTTGAATTGTCTAGTCGTCGTAATTACAGAACGATTATTACTCTATTTCTTTTGTATGAACGAGACTTTTTTGAACTTAAAAATTAAAATTTGAAACTACACAATGTCTACTATTTTGAATCATAAAAATTAAAAACAAATATACCCTAAAATGAAACTTTTATTAAAAATATATATTAATGTTCTAACCCACTGAAGCTTTCTTCATTAACCAAAAAGAAATGCAACTGAAAGAAAGACACAAGGCTACAAAGAAAAGGCAGGCCATTATTTCATTGCTCAAGCAATGACCTTACAATTTCTTCACTCATTTTCCTTGTGAATACAAAAAGATGCCCTGCACCAGATAACTCATGGTAGTGAATCCAAGGAAGTTTTTGAGTGATGTAACGTTGTAGCTTAACAGGCACGAGCTTGTCGTCGTCGCCTTGCCATAGATGGACGGATCCTTCATTCTTAGGAAATATGTTTTCAAGAAGCATTGGATCGAACTCCCATTTACCAAATCCGACCATCAGGTCACGGTGCAAGGATTCGAATTCTCCTTGTTGTCTCACGTATTTCTGAAGAGAAAAGGGGAAAAAAGATGCAGTTTTTACTCAAATATAAATGATTGTTTGTCCCTATTGATTCAGAGGGAAATTAAGTCATGAGGGGCCAATTGACATGAAACAAAGGGTACTAATGTTCCAAATTAGACACCTATGAGAGCATGGTGAATCATTCTGCCTCTGTATTAGAGAAGTAATTTTCGAGTAGGACAAGAATTCGCTGTCCTAAAGAAGGCACTCACCATGAATTGGCTCCGTGGTAAAAAATAGTTATGTACTTAGATATGTCTATTTCTTTGCACACACACCTTGTTCCTGATTTAGGCGGAGAATGGAGAAGAGGAGTGGTATGAGCTAAACGGAGATCGAGGACATGAGGACAAATAATGTATTCCTGTAACGTCCAAGATCCACCGCTAGCAGATATTGTCCTCTTTGGGCTTTTCCTTTCAGGCTTCCCCTCAAGGCTTTAAAACGCGTCTTGTGTCTACCCCCTTCGGGGCCCAGCGTCCTCGTGTCTATCCCTCTTCGGAGAACAGCGAAAAGGCTGGCACATTATCTGGTGTCTGGCTCTAATACCATTTATAAGGGTGTGGAAACCTTCCCCTAGGAGACGCATTTTAAAGCCTTGAGGGGAAGCCTGAAAGGGAAAGCCCAAGAAGACAATATCTGCTAGCGGTGGATCTGGGACGTTACAATTCCCCATCCCTATTCCTACCTAGAGAAATTTATCTTTAGACAAAGTTTTTTTTTGGTAGGAAATGAACTATTTAGTGAAAAGTTAACTATCCAATTGAAAAAAGACTTATTTGGACCAAATTAAATTAAAAAACAAACAAACAAGGAATAATTCCCCATGGGGAACCCGATCATCGTAAACTTTAACTGAAAATTTCACGAGAATGGAGATTAAACCAGAATCCCCGTTTCTTGTCTCGACCCTCCCTATGGAAATTCGTACATGTAAATAATAGAGGACTTGGAGAAAATAGGCTTAGGCTCAAACTATGACGGCCACCTAGTTAAGATTTAGTATGTATTGAGTTATGTTGACTACATAAATGTAGGAGGATCATAAAGTAGACTTATGTAGTCGTCCCTATCTACTATAGAAGACGTCTTGCTTTCAAGAACTGAAAAATAAACTAAGGGAAAGAGAGACTTATTACCTGGTCCACTGGCAAGCCTTCGCGACTGCGAATAATTTCGATATCTTGACTGGAAAGGATCTCAGGCCTACCGGCTAAAATGCTCACTTGAGGAAAGAATTTCTGAGTGTTCCACCAATAAGTTAGCCATGGAAGATGATGAGCAACCCTTAGTGCCCATTGATCTTGTGGTAGTTGGCTGGACAAACCTTCCTTTGATAAGTTTGCAGGAAAACTAGGCCACCAGTAGTTGATAGCTGGAGCGAGTAGAGACGCTCCCGCCAATCTGCAACATCGAAAGATTATTACATCTTTTTATAGCAGGCTGAATTGGTCAAAATATGCGGAATTTCTTACTTTTTGCGGAGGAGGATTAGGTCCATTAACAATAACCCCACCGATTAGCTATAATGCCTATAAAAATTATCGATAACTAGTGTAGCACTGTTGAATGATGAGTATATGCTAGAGCTTTCCATAGTTCGTGGATTGTGTTCAAATAATACAAGTAGCTATGACATAATGAGTTGCATACCATACCGATTGCGCTCTAGAAATCGTGTTGATTAGGCTTTAGCTTGAATGAAATATCCTAAACATGAATTTGCAGCTATGGGCTCCTTAGTACAAAATGCTTTATGTTGTAGCCCAAGAGACAAATATGGATGAATTCTAGACTTAATTAATGAGCAAAAGATGTGTAGTTCAGTAGTACCTGTGAGGGATATACTTGAGACAACCCCAAACTGCTTGGCCACCCATTGACAAGCCAATTACATAAAACTTAGGACCCAATCCTAGCTGATCACCAAGCTCTTCAACATCTAATGCTAAACTCTCTACCGTTCGCGTTGGATGCGGGTCGCTTTCTCCGTATCCAGGTCTGTCGAGAGAGACGACATAAACTCCGAGTTCTTCAAGGAACCCCTGAAAATTTATCACCAAAGAGAAGAGAAATTAACCATCTAACACAGTAAATAAAAAAGTACTGAATCCAAGTAGAGTAGTAGCTGAATACAGGAGAAGGATGAATTGCAACTGCTGCATCATGTCTGCAACTAGAAAAGCCATGGATATATATGATCTTGAATTTGGCTGCTGTTCTGGAGACACCATGTTCCTTGTAAGCCAAATGCCTTCCATCTCTAAGTTTTATTCTTGGACCAGTTATTGGCGGACCACCGACTGAACCACATATTTTAGGAGCTGGAGGGCGAATGGCTGAAAATGCCCAGGCTGACAACCCAATTAAAATGACACCTAAAACTCTTTGGAACATCCCTGAGAATAAGAATAATGCTAACAAGTAAATCCCAATGAGTTGGTTTGATCGAGAAAGAAGAGATCGATCCTTGAACTTGTGTTTGTTCGGTTCTAGTACCAAGAACCTTCGATCTTGTGCCTAATAAGTTCCTATCATTAACCCCATTAGATCGATGTTTCAAAGGAATGATGGCTAGATTATATAAAGATCCTATGAAACATTTGATTTGGGGTAGGTTGAAGTCTTCGTGATGTAATCATCAACTAACGAGTTAACACGGATATATCTATTAGACACAAAATCGAAAGTTTAGAACCTACGACCTTGTTTAAATACAATCATGATCTATTTGAAACGTTTTACCACACAAAAGATTCAAAAGGATCTTAGAAAACTTATAATTAAACCTACAAAACATGAAGAATCAGCCAGAATTTGTTCGAGAAGGGAGAAATCCCAGAGAACAGGACTGGAATTCTTCTATTACATTACAGAAACATTCATCGAATCTTCTTTATGAGCTTAGCAACATGTATCTGAGGTGAGGGATTCAAACCTCTCACCCTAAACTGTCGCGTCAACATTCATATCATCAAGCATCATCATCAAACACTGAAACATAAATATAAGGAAGGCACAAGTATCTCGACAGAAAAGACTCGAAAGAAAATCAAAACGAACAAAAAAAGCTCATCGGATAATCCATACTCCATAGAAGAGAAGATCAACCTTCCATCTTCTTTATGAGCTTAGCAACATTACAGAAACATTCATCTCATCTTCTTTATGAGCTTAGCAATATGTATATGAGGTGAGGGATTCAAACCTCTCACACTAAACTGTCGAACTATGCTGCATCAACATTCATATCATCAAGCATCATCAAGCAAACACTGAAGCATAATTTTAAGGAAGGCACAAGTATCTCGACAGAAAAAACTCAAAAGAAAATCAAAACGAACAAAAAAAGTTCATCGGATAATCCAGACTCCATAGAAGAGATGATCAATCTTCCATCTCCGTTCAGAACTATATTGCAGAATATTAGCCTAAACAGAAATTTTCCGAATGCGAAAATGAGTAGAAATTGTATCATTCCACAAGAACACACAGAAAAAGATAGAAAGCAAGAGAAAAAGGGAGAGCGACCTTAGTGTTCAGAGCTTCAAATTCGAAGCAATCGGATGATTCTGCCTCCCTTCCTTTCTCTTCTTTCTTACCTTTTATAAACAAAGAGCAGAGTTGCCACGTCATATGAACATTTAAATTGACAGGGAAAAGGGTATCAACTTTAGAAATTATTCCATAAAAAAGCAAAATATATATATATATATATATATATATATTTTGAAATTGTTCGATTTTGTTTATTAAAAAATTAAATACATAATTTGATTATATTATTTTGTGTATTAAACAAATATTTCCATTTTACGATATATAAAATGTTAAGGTGACTGTACCAATCACCGGTAGGAAATGAATCTTCAGTAGTAGAAAGTATAATAAGTCGAGTCATTATTTCTAATTAGCGGTCATTCTATTTGACTAGAAAGGTCGAGACGTTACACAACTCATTCACCATAATTTAGTAGATAAACACATTATTGTCTTTTTATTAATTTTTTTTCTAGTGATATGATGTTGTCATGGACGCATGTACCCTTAGTTATTAGGAAACGTGTTAGAAAAATTATTATGTTGCCTATTGTTTCGTCTCACATTTTTTTTTCTTCCAAAATGATCGAACAATTCCTCACATATAGTATGTGTTTGTCAATGATGAACCCTTAAATAATTCTCGTTTTTTAGTGTTTTTAATAACAATTATATTTTTGAAGTTATTATATTAATTACAAATTCTTTTTTCTTACTAAATTGGCTACCAATCAATTTAAAGTCATTTATTATATCTGAAGTGTTTCTTCAAAATAGATTTTAGATAGTATTGATTTATAAAAAAAAAAAACAGTTTAGATATGATTTATACGAAAAAAAAGTTATCATTTATCAAGATTAGACTTTTAAAAATTAAAGTCCTTTTCTTGCTTTATTATCTACTTTTAAAAAATTGATTATTTTTTTTTCAAAATTTAGCTCAACTTAGAAAAAAAAAACATAAATTTCAAAAATTTCAAAAAAAAAATATATATATATATATTAATAATTAAACCATTAATACAAAAATGAAATAGACGGAGAGTTCATTAAAACGCCTCAATAAACTATACTTTTAAACTAATAATTTTATCAAGTTGGCTCGTAAAAAAGTGACTTTAATAGTGTATTAATTTCGGGAGATGTCCCTAACACCCTATAAAATAACCATACATAACGCTATAATTTCCTATTACACATTATTTACTCACTCAAAAAGTCATTACACCTATAACACTCAGGAACTTTAAAGGAATTAGTAGGGGAATAAATGTGCAATAACACATATCTAACAAACAAACTCCTTGTATCAATCAGGTTACCTTCATATTATTTGATGAGTCGTTCGAACGAAACCAGAAGTTAACGAGGAAGGAGTCAATGATAATCTACAAATAGCATACTTTCATGTCAATTGAACTGATAAGGGAACTATGATGAGATAATTGAAGGGGCAAGTCTAAGAAACCTGGATTATATGTGCTGCCACGCATGGAAGAACCAGCAAACCCGATACGCCAAGCGCGCCGTGGAGCTGTTCTACGACTGCCACCATCACAGGCAGAGTTTTCTGCAAAAAATGTGGGTGTTTGAGCTCTATGATATTGTATATCATTCATGAATGAACAAGTGTTTGATGTGCATTAGATATGTTCTTAATTTGTTCGATTAAGACTAACAAGTCTAGTGATATTTGACAAGTGTTCAACATATATTTAGGAGCGTCTAGAACATGTTGAACATATTATCTAAGCTAAAGTGTTCGAGCTATAGATCTCCACAACCATGCACACAAAAAGGTACTCGTGTTGTTTGGACCCGTTCGGTAATCATTTGGACTTTGAATTTTGGTTTTTGAAAATTAAGTTGGTAAACACTACTTCAACAACTTCCATATATATAGGTTTCTTTGTTTTGTTATCTACGTACCTGACTTGCCACAAGCACAACGGCACTGACATTTCGTCTCCTCGAGAAAACAGATTCGTCGCCACCAGAAACGGCTGCTAGGATTCGTACACCAAGAGCATTAAACGCTAATAAGGCGAGATGCAAGAATCTGAAAATACAACAGCGTGTTAGTCTTTAGCAGCATCAATCTAAAAGATAATGGTGATTGATCAGTGATTCAAAGCTTTATTAGGCAAGGATAAGGAAACTAGGAAGGGTTTCTGGTAAGCATACGTTCCCATTCCTATGGCTACAAGAAATACTTCAGGCTTGACCATCAGAAGTAGCGACCTTGATCTGCTCACTTGCATCCATGGCACCTAATCTTAAAATGTTATAATCTGATTAAAGAGCATAAATTAACGATTTCATAAAATAAAAATATTAACGCTCTTCTATCGAACCGCTTGTCCAAGTAGAACCTAAGAATTATTTGTTAACAAATAATTGCTTAGTATAATGGGTAGACATGTAAAGAATCAGAAATTACTATTGAACATCTTATATTTATATACAGAAAAATATAGTATTAGGGAGAAAACAGTACACGAGCAATCATGAAAGGAAACAACAATAGTGATGATGATAATGAATTAGTGTCTCACAAGACTGAGAAGAATTGCATTGATCCTTGGAAAAAGTTTACGATTTCCATCAACAAAGTCCGCCACTCCTAAAAGATTAAGAAGAGAAACAATAACTTAGCAGGAGCTTAAAGAAAATTTTGTCTTATAAAATCATGAGCATTCTGCGGTTAAACACTAAAGATGATGGGCAACCATTGTAAACAGTTTCTGCTAAATGAAGTCCGTGCACTTCATGAAAGCTAGCAAAGAAGCAAACTTGAACTCAAGAAAGTGAATGATACTGACAAGAAATCACCTTTGAATGACTCTCTCAAGATCTGTCGAAGGAAAAAGAAAAGACAGAAGGAACAAATAAATAATAGAACTATTTGATAGCAAAGAGGACAAAAAAGTGACATAAACATATTTCAAAAACTAGCTATACTCAAGGTCTATTTCATGGTAAACCAAAGAATTTTTTTGCAATATGACAACTTAAAGTAAAGCTTTTTGGAAAAAGAAACCAGAAGTGGAAGGTAAGGAGAAAATAGGAACATCGTCTTTAAAACTGGTTTTATTATTTTTTTTTTTAATAAAAAAAACCAATATAATGCCCCTTAAAGGATAATAAGTAACTAAATTGTAAGTGACTCCTTTACATGACAAAGCCCAAGTTGATAATCTAGAGTTTGCTTGTGCAATTGGAGGTTGAAGCCTCGTGCAATTACATTAGCCTAAGATGAAATTTTCTTGTCAAGACAAATAAGTCGCAGTAACTTATGTATATAAAAATTTATATTCATGGTTAGAAAGCTCAGTAAATTACATCAACTTTATCACAATCTGCTACACACGCATCCCGACCATCCATTTATTAACAATAATAGCTTGTAACTCTAAAAAGAGATATAATGTGCTTTTAGACAAACTTCTTAGAATAGATTCTCCAAAGAAAATAGAGAGCACGAGTTTAAGCCATGGTGGTTATCTACCTAGTATTTAATATCCTAGGAGTTACCTTGCAAATTAGTAAGGTCAAACAGTTGTCTCGTAAGAATAGTTGAGGTGCAAACATGTTAGCCCAGATAGTCACATATATTAAAAAAAAAAAGAAAAAAAACAAAAACAAAGATTCTAAAAGAAAAAATAGCAGTTCACCTTCCCAAAAATGAGAGGAATTAGCAGCATAAGAACAAGACTTCTGAGTAACTCCTTCGTTGGCACAGTGATACCAACTCCATCAGCTATAAATTTCGAGATGGAAAATGGAATCTAGAATGCCAAAAAAAAAAAAAAAAATAGCATATGAAAGTCATGATGGCAGTAATGTAACAATTAAGCAGATGAACAGATTATCTTTATGTCGCGGAATAAAAGAGAAAAACACCAGAAAATACGTGTCAACTCCCTCCGGCTTATGTACCCTTTTCATGTGTGTAAGAATGTCGTGAAAGTAGCTCTATGGGAAAGGAAAGGAAAGGAAAAAAAAAAGGTGGCTGGAAAAAAATGGTAGAGGGGATTTTTGGATGTATGGGAGTCTACTATTTCTTATAAAATAAGAATAATAAAAATAATAATAGTAATAAAGCATTGGCTTTTCTGTTGGCTAGAGTCCTTAAATAGAACCGATTCAAATACTAGACATATGGTAAATGATCTCTTCACAAAGGGTGATTTGGCTGAATTCTGCGAAATCAAATCTTGACTCCCCTTACAACCTAATCCTGTGTACAGAAGCATGCGTGGAGCAATCCTAAACATTTAAGAAATGATTATGAGAGACCTCCATTCACAGGGACGGTATGATTTTAAACATCATGCAGTCGCTGACATGTGAAGCATAATTATAACTTATCAGAGACTGGCATACACAATTGATCAAATTAGGTACCCTGTAATTATGTTTTGGTACAAGGGCATCCACCATGAATGCAGATTATGCTCGAACCAAAAATTATCATATAAAGGACCACTATAGGTGATTAAAAACTGCAAAAGACCATGCTTTAGAGTTGTACACTTCTTTGAAAATGATTCCAGAAAAATAGCATGGAAAGTGGATTTAGAAAATTAGTAGTCATTTTTCTAAGTTAATGCCGTTCTTTTCGTTATTAGATAGAATAAAAAAAAACCAAGGATATATCTTCAACTTACAGCCAGTATTCCCAACATATTTGATATCACTGTCACTGCCAGAGCAAGTGCAGAATTTCCACCAGCAAGCTGAGTTTGAAAAGCATATAAATGCAATAAGAACAGAGAGTATTGAACATCTCTTTTTCTGTGG